>NC_091749.1:43554829-43684829 GCF_043380555.1 Nothobranchius furzeri
TGTTTTACTGAACAATCACACGATAATAAATCACAGTGCATTTAGTGCCCACCACAGCCTTAAGAGTTGTGTTGAACGTGCCCAAGTCCATACTTATGAGAGCACCATGTGAGCACCTGTGTGTGTACACGTGCTTGTTTATGTAAGGTTTCTCTATAGGAGCATCCAATAGAGGGTGTGAGGGGCCACAGATCTGCCCCCCAAAGATGTGTTGGAGATGGAGCAAGCTCCAAGTCTCAGAGATCCAGGAGCGGCCCCCGAGCACAGGGACCCCAGGGAGACTGCGACCAGAAAAGCCCCTGCCCCCCCCGAGAGGCGCAGAGGATCGCCCCGGGGGGCCACAACCAGCAGCCGGCAGAGTCCCGCGGGATTTCAACGGCAAGCCCACCGGCCCGCCCGAAGCCTCCCACCCCCAAGCCAGCCGAGCCTGGAACCCAGCTAACCGGGACCCAGGGGCGACCAGCCCTGCCGGGGACCCAACAGAGCCCAGAGACCCAGATCCCACCAGGCAGCCACCCAGATTAATCAGGCAGGTGCCAAAAATCTTAAACCCCCTGACCCGGGAGCCGCGAACACTCAGGCAGACCAAGGCATCACACTCCACACCAGGTATGGCAGGGGGAGGGGAGGCAAAGATGTACTGCAGCAAAAGAAGTCCCAGGAGAAGGGAGGAGTCAAAGACCCCACCTGACATATACAGTCATACACAAACACAGTCACACACTCCCTCCCTCATGCTCACACATGCACATACAACCTAAGGCTCACAAAAATGCACTCCAGACACCCACTCATGCTCCCCATACACACCCTATTCACTCTGGTCCCGGTACTGCTGCACAAGGATACAACCATCACTGGTTCCCAGAGTTCGACCCTTTCTGCTGGGGTGCTGATGAGCAGCCTAGCCCCCCCCCAACCCCCCCCCATCCCCCCCCCCCCCCATCCCGCCCAACGCCAAGCAAAGCGACCCACCACCCCAGACCCCAACCAGACGGCCAGATCTCCCTCCTAGCCTCCAGCCCCGGGAAGCAAAGCGACTTCAGAGGTGTGCTAAGACCCCTAGTCTCCCTCCGCCTGCTCCAATACTGTGTTGGTGCATGTTGATGAGGTGTACTCCATGGCTGTGGTGAGCAGGCAGTGCAGGCATCGTCTGGCCGACGCCAACTAATGCCACCACACCACCTGTCTTCCCCCCACAGTCCTCTCTAAGTGCAGTTAAAAATTGGAAGTGGGTACCGGCACTTGGGATGAGGCTGAGAAATCCCCTTGCCAAATGCTGTTGAATGTGCTCACTCCCAAGGCCCTAAGTGTGTGTTTGCGTGGAATGTCGTTGGTGGAAGTGTTTAACCCTAACCCTAACCATACCCACACCCCCTGGGCGATGGGGGCACAGAAGCTTAGTGCTCGCCTCGTAATTGGAAGGTTGCAGGTTTGAGCCCCGCTCAGTCTGTCACTGTCGTTGTGTCCTGGGGCAAGACACTTAACCTTCCTTGCCTGCTGGTGGTGGTCGGAGGGACCGGTGGCGCTAGTGCTCGGCAGCCTCGCATCTGTCAGTGCACCCCAGGGCAGCTGTGGCTACATCGTGCTTTTATGTGTTTGCACATAAATTTATTGTTCAGTGCACTTTTACTTGATGTGTAAATAGTTGGGGTGGGGGGGGGTTTCAACGCAGTCACATTCTGAAGGGTCATGCATGTAAACAGATCAAAAAAGGGTCATAAATTACCTTGATCAGCCCTTTGATGGACCTGTTCAGGGTGTAGTCAGCAGCTGGGATTCACATCCCTGGACTGGAGAGAGTGAGCATGGATAACAACAGCCGTTCCTCCCTCTCTAAACCTCCTATTTTTATCTCTCACACTACAGCACATCATGTGGGTTCAATGTAGTTACACGTGCTATGAGTACATTTTCTCCTCTCTAATGGCCACCATGGGTTCTCCATAGGCTCCTCCTCTCATTTTTCTTTTAAAAAACAGACAAAAAAAAAAGAGGGGGTGTGTGTCTTGGTTGAAATAATCTGCAGCGCACTTGCCAGGAACATCATCCTGCCGAGGTTGTTTTTGCTGAGGGCAACAGAAAGCCCAACAGCTGGGACATAATGAAGCTTTCAGGCACTTGTTCTCCCATCATGTAGCGCCAGCCCCTGTCTGCTTCCACCAGATGTTCCATGGTTCCCCTCCAAAAGTCTCTCCTGCCAAAACGAGGACAATCAGAAGCTTTGCGGGAACCTGCTAGCTTCACAGTCACTTCATGAATTCAGGGTGATAGCTGGGTTAATTGCTTGTTTCGTGTTTACTGAGCGAGGCCCTGTCACTTTGCTCATCAACCCTGGTGTGGCTGAGATTACTGGTCTGACATGATATGATGTTCTCCTCTAAAGTAGCTTTACTGTAAATTAAAATGTTTATGTTCAAAGATCAGGCGAGCAGTTATTTGGAATAAATGTATTATTTAAAGAACAAGTCACCCCCTACCAGATTCTTACTCAACTCCCACTTCCTGTTTGAAAAATGCAACAAATACTGTTGCCTAGCAGACCGGGAGGGTGGAGCCGCTAACAAATATAAACACTCACGACATTGTGACATCATAATCTACCATCTAACTTCATAGTGTACCTCTTAGTCAATAGCGATGGCAGATTTAAATTCAAATGCAGTGCTGAGTTTTCACCTGACGATGGTGCATCACTGACAGTTTCAGGCAGAACATCTAAATTGTAACTAAGATGCACTAATGTGCCTAATTATTGACCGCATTTGTCTATGGCACTCATTTATATAGTTTATCAGCAAAAAAATTTGATTTGGAGTGACTTGCTCTTTAAGTGTTTATAAGAAATGTTGTGTAAGAAGTCACCTTATAATGGGATGCTCACGTTGTCCATCCATCCATCCATTTTCTGAACCCGCTTGTCCTTGCAGGGTCGTGGGGTGGGGGTAGGGTGGGGGGGCTGGTGCCTATCTCCAGCGGTCAATGAGCAACCAGGCGGGGTACACCCTGGACAGAGAGCCAGTCCACCGCAGATGCTTGTGTTGTTTGTTATCCAGTCTAATAAATAAAGATGTCAGGTGACAGAGCAGCATCTTCTATGTGATTCAGATCTGATCACTTGCTGCCAGAACCAGCCCACTTCACAAAAGAAACAGGTTCTGCTGGAACTGAGTCACACACAAAATGTCTTTTTTATGTTTGCTGAAGGAAAGATGCAGGATTTTTAAAGTGGCTAAGAAAAAATAAACATCATTTGTTCCAGAAAAAATATCTAAGCAATTTATCAATTTGTAAATAAGAAGTGGGTACTTTGGGTTATACAGTACTGGACAAAATCAATCAAATCAAATACTCTCTTGACAAGATTCATTTCAGGGTAAATGTTAATGTGTAAACACACACACACACACACACACACACACACACACACACACACACACACACACACACACACACACACACACACACACAGTTAGCAGTTTGTTTGATTGTGCAACAATTGTGCAGATATTTTATTATTTACAAATCAAATATTTAACCAAAACATTTGAAACTTTCTTGAGTTGTACTACTATTTTCTCTTGTAAAACGATGATAAAAAGGTTTTGCTATGATGAACAAATAGCTGAGAACAGCATTGTTGCTCTGGGCTGGATCGTCTTACAGACATATTCAGAGGGAGCAAAAATGTTTCTTTAAGGGAGCAAAAATGTTTCTTTAATGGAACAAAAAACTTTTACAGGCAGACATTTAAGAATGTCTGGTTATTTGTTGATTACTGTCTAAAAGGAAACTCCACACATTGAGATGAATGCAGATTATTATTATTGAAACAATGTTTTTGAAAGTTTAACACATTAAAATGATTTTTACTCCTGGTGACATCACGGTGGATATGCTGGTGGTGACACGTAAACTCTCCTTGTACTGCTCACACACACACACACGTTACAGCTCCTGACTTTTGTGGGTCTGTTGGTGTCGATTCAGATTCCCTTTCCCAGAAATACGCTTCTCACAGATCTCACAGGTAAACGGCCTTTCTCCAATGTGGACACGTTGGTGACGTTTTAACTTGTAAGAAGAATCAAAGCTCTTGTTGCATTGGTCACAGGGAAACGGGGGTTTTCCTGTGTGAATCTGCTGGTGACGTTTCAGAGAGTCTAACCTAGTAAAACGCTTCCCACAGGTCTCACAGGGAAACGGCTTTTCTCTAGTATGAATCCGTTGGTGTCGATTCAATTTCCTTTTCTCAGGAAAACGCTTCCCACAGGTCTCACAGGGAAACGGCTTTTCTCCTTTGACACGTTGGTGACATCTTAACTTGTAAGAAGTACCAAAGCTCTTGTCACACGGTTCACAGCGGTACAGCTTCTTCTTCTTCTTCTTCTTCTTCTTGGTAGGTTGATCCAAAGGTCCCACACTCACTCCCTTCTCATCTTTCTCCTTGTCTTTGCAGGTCAGATTCTGTGAAATAAAAAGTGAAAACAAAAAACTTTTCATTCAGTTACTTTCAGAAATGTTCTTTCACAAACTCTTGTTTACATTTGTAAAAATATAAGCAGATTAACTCAGTTCCATCAGAAAACATTGATGCTACAGTTCCATAATATAATAGATCAGAGTATTGCCTACATTTTTGTTAGACGTTTCCAAAACAACCTCTCTACCAGCATGTATGTTAAATGTCTAGTTAAATCAACTAACCTCTTCTAGTGATGACATTTTCCTGTTGGACACTTGACTCCTCGCCTCTATCCAGGAATCACCTCTGGAATATTCAAAAGAACACAACTTACATTAGGAGGTGCTATAACTAGAAATGAGAAGATTTAGTCTCGTTATCTATTTCTGGTAAAGATATGATGGATAGTGATGCACACAGTACTTTTATAATAAGTTAAATCCACTGATTTCTATTTAAAGTTCTCACTGGCAGCCCAAATCATCTTTAACATGATTCTGCTGCAGACATTTCATAGAAAAGATCTGGATGACAAAACTGCTAAAATCCAAAGTTTACAAAAGTTCAAAGTTTAAAAAGTCGCCTCTGAGGGGCAGAGGAGTATAAAAACATGCTAAAAGGAGTAAAAAGCTGATTTTTCTTACCTCTTCTATGAAGACACTTTAGAGATATCCTCTGCAGGATCAAAATGTCCTCTCATATGTCAGAAGAATCAGAAAGGTTTAAAAGGTGCAGCATTATTTCCATGGTAACCAATGGTAGCAGCAGTTTAAACATTCTACAATCAATTTTAAAATGTGAATGTTATTTTTGGGAATTATTCTCCTAATCATCCTAAGAGAAGTGACGTACTCATCAGTTCAGGAAACAGTTATTAGATTTACGGAGACATCAAGATTACCAGGCGAGCGTAGGAGAACATCAAACATTTGGTTTGAAATGATAAATCAGTTTTCAGACTATGACTCCAAAATACTAAACAGCATAGTGTGAAATCATTAAAGGAAGTTTAAAACAGTTGTTCTCAAACATACAAGAAAACAAGTTCTGCAGTCTCTGACAGAAGGGTTCAAGAAGGCTGTTGAATAATAATTAAATATGTACTTTTGTGACGTTTTAAGGAAGAATTCTTTATTTTTCTCAGGGTTTTAGGAAAATGCACACAGAAAAAGTTTTGGCTGAGTATTAAGAATAATTTGGAAAAAAGAGAAAAAAGTCGATGCCATGTGAACTGATCAATACACGGATGTGTGTTTGTGCACATCTGCAGTGTCCCCAAACAGTTAATTCTATTTTCTGCTGAACCTATGTGGAACTAACAGAATCAAAGCTGCAATGGCAAATTTGGAAAACAAGTTAGTGTACAACATTTTTTTCATGCCTCTTAACTATGTTAAACATAGTTTAGCTATAAATATATTGCGAAGATTTAAAAAAAAAATAATAATAATAATAATAATAAAGTGTTTTTATTGGATTTGTCTATAAACCTCCACCAATAACACGTCTCGGACCACAAGCAACTATTAGAGCATCTGGTCGGCCTCGCCAAACCTCCGCACTTCTCTGGGTCCTTCACCCATAACACACTCACGTATTTAGCAATAGAACACCACTGGTGTGATAGGTTCTCCACTCAGTGATATCAGAGCAGGAGAAACAGCCGGCTGCTACCACTTCAACTTTAGGACAAACTACCAGAGTCCCAAAAAAGAAAGACACTGTTTGAAGTCACGGATAGCAAAAGATGTTTGGCTCAAGAAAAGCAACTGGTGTTTAGCACGTTCTCGTTTCGTCCGGAAAGTCTGCAGAAGGATGCATTGATGCATTCTCGATACAATGTGCAGAGCAAGAACACATCTGGGAACTTTGAACAAACTTGCCATTCTGCATACTTATTATTGGATGTTTCACTAGGACGTGAGTACACAAGTACAGGCAAGTACGCTTATCGAGAAATGGCTCAAGACTAGTTGTTTTGGTATCATGTCACTGAAGTTTGAGTCTCTTCTTGCTACGTTGGTAGTAGCAAACCATGTTCTCTTTTGGGGAATGAAACGCTCTTTGGGCCATCCTTTCACCGATCAATGCACTTTGAGATGTTTAACATCTGGCGAGTGCTGGAAAGGGGCTTATAAGCCAACCCCGTGTTGCCGTCTTCCTCCCATCATTAGCTTTCACCATTGCCTCGGGGTTCATAATGTCGATGGCTTACACGGAGATGCAGTAAAGTGGTGGTACATGATGTTGCTTAGCTCCTGTTATTGAGCAGCCCGCTATGCAGCCGGCTTGTCCTATTTCATGGACACCATGGGGAAATAAGCCATGATGAGGCTTGATGGCACGAGGTTTAAGATTTACTGCATCAAACATCATTTGAGTTGAGAACTTGACAAAAATAAAGCCTGGTACAAGCTGAAAGCACTTCATTAGAACTTTAAAGTATTATCTAAATACATTTATTATATTCGATTTCCTGCTTTCATTTCTACATTTTCTACTCAGATATAATTCTGAGCTTCTGCATGTGGCACCACAAGTTTCAGCAGACAGCCTGAAACTTGCACCACTGCTATGGTGGTTCTAATCAAATGTGCAGTCAAAATGATCAGCCACAGTGACAGAGACTATGTAGTTGTAATTACAAACAGATGGAGGCCTTTTATTAGCATTTTAGGCAACAGTGTGCACGGGAAATGCTGTGTGAAGGAGAATAATTAAGAAGGGAAAGTCCTGTTTTTCCAAGTTGTGTTTAAATAATCAAAACTTTGATGTTTGAACTTTGTTCATTAGTTTCTGATTAATTAACACTTTGCAAAGTGCAACCACCACCTTCAAGCCTTGACCTTACAAAGATGGATTTTTTAGAACAAATAGATTTAGGCTTTCTTTGTCTACATGTGTTTCAGGTCTCTGGAGTGGAGTGGTGGCTCGGACGTTAGATCTGACAGCTTTAAAGTTAGAAATGATGGTTTTGATGATTCAGAACATTTTAAAAAAACACCACTATGGAGAATGGTCCTTGTTAGGGGAGTGGGTTAGGGACCATGGTACTTGCTGAAGAAACTTTGAATGTAGCTCACTATTAAGGAATACTTAAAGGTAGGACAGAAAACCCTGAAGAAAGCTGTTGGAGCAAGCTACTGGTTGAATATGTCAGTCAAAGGTCCAACCCCCTTTCTTCGGGCTTGGGTCACGCCCCTTCCTGACCTTAAAAACAATTTTTTTTACACCCTACCTTTTATTTCTGTTGGTTTGAATTTTTTGAAGTTAAAACTAACACACACTAAGCCCAAAAACGGTTAAAACTAATCAGAGTTAGCGTTTGGGAGGCCCAGGACGGACAGTGCATTTGGCGGTGGTACTTCTTAATATATCAGCCCCCCCCCCCCCCCCCGACACACACACACACACACACACACACACACACTAAACTACCTTACCTGAGTGTTTCCGAACAAGAACAGAACCAGACTCTAAGCAGAACACATGCAAGAAAGAAAAAAAAAAGACAGCCTTTGCAAAAAGAACATAACATGTCATCCATTAAGTAAAAAGTACATCTTGTGGTAAATTTTGGTTACTGCAACAATTTTAAACAACTCTGGAGCTTTTTGCCGGCAGTCGTCAAATTACAACAATCTGTGCTGCAGAATTGAAGAACTTGTCTCGCAGGAGACATGACAACCCCACACTCACTGATGGTAAACGGTAGTTACGTACCTCCTTCCTTTGTTTTGAAATGAGAAAAACTGTTTGTCCCCGCAGCCAGCTGGATATGAAATATGATTCAGTATAACCTTCTTTCCAAAATGACTGAAATGTTAGACTCTTTTGGGATTTTCTCATTGTAAAATTCTCTCTATATTCTTACATACTGCACCTTTAAACTTGGCAGCTTCCTGTTTGACTGCTTCTATCAGAAATCGCACGATTTGTGTGAGTTGTGTGCAGAGAGGGCCGAGGGACATTTGGTGGGCAATTTGATGGTTGCATCATGATTCACAATCACTGGGAACATCTCATTCATTGGATGAGGTTTTCCCAGAATTAAATCTCAGAGGAGGATTGAAATTAGTAATTTCTTGACAAAACATTTAATGTATTGGTTGCCATTGGTTTGTGAAGAGCATTTCAATCAATGTGACAAAAAAGACCCCATAAAAATGTCTCACACTGTACCATTAAGCCTTTATATATTTACTCACCCTGAAAAAGTGCAAGCAAACTAAAGAAAACAGGAATAAAGGCAGTGCTAAATTGGCAACCATTTAATGTATCATTGTTTATTAAAGTATAAAAAAATTCCCTGAGACCTCACAGATTAAATATCTGTCAAATGTACATGTTGATCTAACAGTGTCTCCCAATACTACGTTTCTCATGCATGTGAATCAGATTTATAGGTCAGAACTCCATCTGTTGGAGATTTCTGCATTCCCTTCAGTGGTCAATAGAGGTCACTAGAAGCTGCTGTTCCAGGAGTTGGTGGCCCATCTTCTCCCTGGAGCCCAGAGCTGGTGCCACCTACTGAGCCCCTGAGACCTGCTGCAGTCGTGGAAGTCTGACTTTAAGCAACCATTAACAAACAGCTTGTGTCTTATTTTCACCCTCTCTGATTCAGCAAACCTACAAGCACTGCCGTGCTTCTTATTTATGCTGCTGGATTTTACTCATGACAGTTTTGCTGAGGGAAGAAAAAAGAGAGAGAGCGATATTCCTCCCCGTCATCCCCACGTTTCCCCCATCGATTTCAGCTTTGCTCTGATGTGAATCCAAGCCAGAAGTGTCACTTAGATAGATCGCTGTTAGTCAAAGCTGGCATAGCTTGGCACGGATGGCAGAAGGAAGAATTCCACGTGGATCAAATAAATACAGATGTGAAGTAATTAGTTGTATTCCCAAGGAAGCTATTGTGGGCATGTTAAAGATGTCAGGGATCAGCTGGCTCCCCCACAAGCAGCTTTTATCAGTTCTAGCAGGAGGTGAGTCACAGCTCATGAGAACTCTCTGGAGTCAGGAGTTCAAGAGGCAGGCCAAGAAAACTTCTCTTGCTAACATGATTTCACATTTACTCACCATTTTCAAAATAAAAGCATATGATTTATGTCAATGAAGACAACGGTTTGTGATAATCGTGTGCTAATGGGACAATTAGTATTATTTTTGTTTCCAACAAGGACTTTGCTGCAAAATATACTACACAATAAATTTAATGTGATTTGTAATATTGTGCCAGATTGTAGCGATCTGGAGTTCTTCCCATTTCAGGAAATGTGTATTTCTTAGAAATCTGTAAAAGTGATGATCTCACTCTGTTCTGTGATATAATTTAGGCAACATATAGTTTTTTGTTTGTTTGTTTGTTTTTTGCTAGGTCTTTTCCTCAGCAAAAGCCTATAGTGATTGACATCTGCTTACGTGCAGATGTCAATCACAGAGTGGACGTGCGCGTTTGTGGAAGTTCCTAGATTGATGCAGAGTTGGTGACAATATGGACAAGTAAGGCTTCCAAAAACTATATATATATATATATATATATATATATATATATATATATGTGTGTGTGTGTGTGTGTGTGTGTGTGTGTGTGTGTGTGTGTGCGCGCGTGTGTATATATAGATGTGTGTGTGTGTGTGTGTGTGTATGTGTGTGTGTGTGTGTGTGTGTGTGTGTGTGTGTACATTGTTTATATGATATATGAAGAAATCACGCCATGTTTCTTTAGCTCTGTTGCCCTGGTGAAGGTGCAGATTCATGAATGAGAGGCGTTGCTTCCCGTTGTAATCCCAGAAGTAGGGAGCGTGGCTTAAGGGGCAATACATTTTTCTGCCTGTAGATGGTGGCAGTGGTTCTCACATTTGTCTAAAAACCTCAGCCAGGAACACATTTTGGATGGAAAACAATTGTTGGACTATCCAGTTGTTGGTCTTGCTTCCCTGGGTTCTCCATTAATCATGGGTTTGCTTATTTAGCAATAGAGCACCACTGGTGAGAGGTTCTCCGCTCAACAACATCATAAACAGCCGGCTGCTACCACTTCAACTTTAGGATAAACTACCAGAGTCCCAAAATAAAAAACACCATTTGACTGGTGTTTAGCACTGTATCGTTTCCTCCAGCGGTACAGGTTTCTGGTTCCAGCAAACATGGCCCAGGGATGATAGCCGATGTGAGGGGTGAGTGTTCCGTGTTTGCATTTAAAAGCTGCATTTTCCAATCTCATAGTGGCAGATTACAGAATATTCAACATGATCTCTGGTCTCTAGGCATGACCCCAAATGTCAAAGTAGATTCTTCTGATGTTCAATGCTAAGCATCATCTCATTATCCCTCATTCTGGGTTCTGACTCCATCTTTTTTAGTTGGTGGCCTTGATGGAGAGAAACTAAAGCTGACCGTCATAAAAACTCCACACAATCCATCCAACTGACCTGAATAAAAAGACTTCTGTCCCAATCTGGGCTGAAAACACACTTTCATCTTTAGTGGAGGAACAAAATGAAAGCTTTAAGTGTGTCATCATGTAACAAAAGCAGGCTGCATTTCCCACATAATGCAGTCATTACAATTAATGCCACTTCAATGTGATGTTGAAACCCACTTTTTTTTGCTTTTGCAATTACATCCCCCTTCAGTCGGGGATTTATTTACGTCCAGCAGTTAGCAATGCATTGATTTAATATGTTTCTAATCAGGACATACAGCTTCGGGGCCTGAAATGTTAATTTTTCCTGCTGCTTACAAAGTAGCCTTTGATTTTCTGTCACGGCACTAATTACAGTGTTTTGCCATTAGATAGGCAGAAAGCTTTGTCTGGTCTAATTATGAGGTAATCATTGCTGTGGAGCCAGCGTGCTGTTCTCACCTCTTTGTGGTTACGATCTTCATTTTATTTCCACAGCTTCTCACTGCTACCTTTTCCTAGCAGCTCACACGGTGACACTTATTGCTGCACATGTGTAAATGTGTGTGGGTGTCAGAGTGTGTGGTGTATTAGGGCGTAGCAGCCATGTGACTGTAATTGTTGTGGTATGGGTGCTGTTAATTACTGGAGTAAACGGTTGAATCCCGGCCAGGGCCCTTTGTGGTTGCAGAGTGGCAGCAGAGGCAAGAGACAGAGGGCTGGAAAATTGTTTTTACCATCTGGGGACCCTGAGTGGGAGAAGGGGAAGCAGGAGAGGAGAAAAGGGGAAACAGCAGCAAACACAAAGACTCAATTGGTGGCCGGAGCCTGAGGGTTTGGGGGTCCATATGGAAGGCAACACTTTGCCTTGTGCTTTATTGCACACCTTGCTGTTTTAATCAATGGCAAGCCTGTTCACAGAGCCTAAAGCAGCAGTGGTTGCTTCTTAGCGTCTCGATGCTACCTCCACTTCTCCTGCTCCACTACACTCCAGCACCGCTCACCAGCCCTCAGAAGAGCCGTGCGGCACTTCCAGGTCTCGCTGCAAGCCGCAGAGACGTTTGCTCTTTGTGTGAAGCGAAAGCTCCCATTTGGTAATGACGGTTTTACACACATTTGGCACCTGCCTGAGCTTTTCTAATTTTCCATCAAAGCGGGATAACCTGCTGCGTTTAGAGCTCACCACTCTATCTGAATTCCTTCTGAGTGTTAAAAGCGATGGAATTAGGCTCCAAAAGGCGAAGAGGCGTGTGCTAATGGCACAGTGAAAGTGCCAGTCAGCGGAGGTCTAGCTTCCTCGTAACACCACGCTGTTCTGAAGGCTGCTTCAGAGATCACCCGCCCCAGACTGAGCATGTGATGAGGAGTGAAGGGTGAGCAGCCTCATCCACACAGGAGGTCAAGTGTTTGATTTCATCTGGGAGCTTCTGCAGGAACATCGATGTTTTATCACATTAGATCCAGGCGGTGAAGAAAACACCTAACAGGTAAACGCTGTGTCAGCCACTTACTGGCTCTTTATTCTGATACTCACTTCTTTGCAACAAAACATAGCTCCAAGGCTCTTGTGCCACACAGAAATGTACCTTTGAGATCAAGATGAAAGCATCAACCTAAAAGCACCTGCTCAGACAAACACACTCATCAGAAATCCTGTTCTACATCAACCCTCCAACAGGCCACCCAGCCCGCGTTCTCCTCCCTTAGGTCCTTGTACTGCAACCCTCTCCCTTTCGTGGATTTGTGATTAAATTTAGCGAAGTGCTGCCGATAGCCGAATTGTCCAGCCACTCTCAATTACCGTCTGGGGAGGCTACCTGAGAAAGCTTAACACAGCAATTAACAACTTAATTAAGTGCCACAGCCATTGTGCCTTTTCTGGAGCCAAGCAACAAGGGTTGTATTGATTGTAGGGGATTGCCAGTTGGCCCCCAATTGATCGCCCAATTGATTGGCTTGGAAAGGCGTTCCTCAACGACTCGGGGAAGGAGTTGTGTGTTTTGTCTCAGAGGAAGTAGCCGTCATGCTGCTGTGTGACACACTGATAATGACCTGACAGACTGACTATGCGCCCCCCCCCCCCCCCCCAGGTGGGTTGCACGTGTCTGATGTCAATCACTCACTCTGACACACACACACACACACACACACTGATTAAATCCTAACTAACATCTGTAGTCTATTCAATCTAAATGCACCTGACAGGGAAACAGAAATAAATACACACAAGTGAATTTACGCTCAAGGGTCAAAGTTCAAACTCAGAATTCAGCTTTAATTATTATTGTAACATTAATGTTTCTAAAATTGGATTTTATTGCACTGACCAGATGTTCAGAGCAACATTAAACAGTGTTTAAGAATTAGAAAATGTAAAACATCAACTACTTAAAACCTTAATGGCAAATTAACCCTATTTTCAAATCGTCTCCTTATTTATTAAATCGTTGAAAAGTTTAATGCGTTAATAACAGACAAAAACTGTGACATGTATTTATTTAATTATTTTTTATTTGAAATGTCTATTTTTTCTTGAAGAATTATGAAGTTTTGGTATGATCCACAGACATCAAAAAGACTTAAAACTAAAATGTTACAGTTTAAATCATTTAATTGTTCTTCACTAGTTTCTATTTTTTCTTCAATTTTCTAATTGAATTTAAAATGTTTTAGTCTGAAAATTAATGTTTAATGGTCTATCACTTTTCCTTCTAATTTGTAGATTTTTGAAACATCGATCTCATAAAGCCATTTGGTTGCCTATAATGTGAACATACAAATAAAGTTTAATTGATTGATCAATTGAAAAAAGCACACACCACAGCGCAGGCCCTTTATTCACATAAACAAAGGAAATCAGACACATTTAAGTAAATTAAGCTTTAATATTTCATCGCATGACTTCAGATCAATCCCAAGTTTGTCTGGTGTGCAAACATTTCTAATAAAATAAAATAAAATAAAAGAATAAAATAAAACAATGAAATAAAATAAAAGAATAAAATAAAACAATAAAATAAAATAAAATGTAACTGATCCTACGGCCACATTTGGACCTGCAAACACGGAGGAACACACACACACACACACACACACACACACACACACACACACACACACACACACACATAAACTCACAGGGATCCAGTGCTCCCTAGAGAGCAGTTAGGATGCAGGGCAGGTCTGGATGTAGGAGGGGAGCAAAGTGGTGGTAAGACGTCAAATAAAATGTCATCTCTTATTGTGTCAATGAAGTAATTCCCTTTTAAAGGCTTGACCCTTCACCCTGTAGGAGCTCGGCCAATTGCACCGTGTAGCCATGGAATGATAACAACTGACTCCACGGTGTGAATGTGTGTGTGTGTGTGTGTGTGTCGGGGAGGGGGTCTCAGCTAGGGCCAGTTACACCAGGTAAAAGGATGTGTCTGAATCAATTGCAAGAAGCCCTGTGCCCAGAATCATTAATACAAGAGCCAGCATTCAGTCTGAATCAGATCTTGATCAGTTTTACAAATTAAAATGTGCAGATTTAGTTTTATTACTTTCATGAATTTGCAGTTCATCCTAATACCCTTCTGGTTGCTCCTTTGGCCAGCAGGAGGAGGTGTTAGATGGACTCAACCATCGCTCTTGCATGGGCTCATTCAGCTATGATCAAAGTTTCTCACCCAAAGATTGACAGCTTTAGGGTTGCTCGTTGTGATAATGATGTCAGTCTAAAGAAAAATGATGACATGTGATTTTTGTACGTTTACATGTTAATGTCAAGGTTATTTGGCAGGCTCAGCTCTCCCCGCAGCTGCTGTGGCTCCGAGGTGCTCAACTTATGACCTGTAATTACATTCCTATGTTGTTCTCAAATCTCACCAGAGTGAGCTGGTCACATTCAGGTTCCTCGCTAGAAAACCAGAGAATAGACAGCTTTATAATGATTTTGTTGTTGTTTTTTAAGCAAAAAGGAAAATAGGTGTCACCATGTGTTTGATATCAAGCATCAGCCTGGAAAATCTTCTAATAATAAAGTTTGAAGATGGATGAAAATCAAACCTGAGCTGGTGTAAACCATCCCGCAATGATTTGTAAAATCTAGCCGTTCTAATACGCAGACGTTTCTACACTTAAACAAGAGAAAAGCAAATCAAGGCCGACAGCAATGCCCCCCTCCCATGAACGTGTTTTCGTTGGAAGTGGCTTGCATTAATTTGCATTCAAACTTGTTTTAAAATAGACAGGAGAAAAAGATCCATCTATTAGGGCATGTTTGAAGGTTGGATACAGGTCGCATATGTTTGCCCTTCCATCGTTCTGTCACATTGTGGCGTAACGAAGCCTCAGCTGCAGGATGGCAATTTTTAATGAAAAACTGGGGGCCGCCACGTCCAGGTAGGACCCCTGGAGGTTGTGTTTCTGGGGCATTGTGATACCCCACAAAGAGGCAGCGGGGACACATGCATGCACAAAAACACCCCCCACCACACACACACACACACACACACACACACACACACACACACACACACACACACACTCGTGCACACACGTTTTTATTCAGCAACCCCAAAGCCACCTCAGCTGCTAAAAAAATCCTTCATGTAATTTGATGAAAAGAGCTCGTTTTGATGAATCCTTGGTAACCATCAAACATTAGATATTAAATTTCTCCAAATCCCTTTAAATGTGTTTTAACATCTGAGGTTTTCAACTTTCCTTCAAATTAAACATTGTGAAAATAAAAAGAAAGTATTTATTATTTTATTCGGCAAAACATATAAAGAGGTCAGGCATTTCGAGGTTTTCTGAGATTTTCTTTGAGAGGAGATCAAGGAGCACACCTAAAGAGATAATCTGGTTGTGTTTTTGAAGGAGTTCTATGAAGTTATCAGCAGCAGTCGGACCATTATTAGTTCAGAGAGTCCAAAAGAAGTTCTCTGCGAGAACTTTTCCGTTTCAGATTGAATTTCTACTTTGGTTAAACAGCTTCGGTCCTAAAACAGCCAGAACCGTTTGTGAATCTTCACACCGTCATTATTTTTGCTTTATATGGTTACGAATTTTTTTTATTTACTAAGCTGCAAGCTTTGGTGACTGGTTAGAAACACAAAGGCAGTTGGAATCAAACTGATTTGTTCCAGACAATATTTATTAAAGAGGTAGTTCAGAGAAACAGTTTTTTACTCAATTTTTTTTATATGATCAGTCACTCTAAGTTTAACATACAGGCTAAACGTAAAAATATTCCATCCATCCATCCATTTTCAGACGCTTATCCAGAGTCGACTCACGGGGGCAGCAGCCTAAGCAGAGAGGCCAAGACTTTCCTCTCTCCAGCCACTTGGGCCAGCTCCTCCGGGGGGATCCCAAGGCATTCCCGGGCCAGCTGAAAGACATAGGGTGTTTCTCAATGCCAAGGAACCTTGCCTTGATGTCTTGGCCCCGCCCCGGTTGCCTAGGAGATACGTCATCGGGAGCCGCCAAAACATGTTCCAATCGGTTCCAATGTTCATGTTCTACCGAGGCATGTGTTCTCCGTTTGTTAGCCGTTTAGCTAGCTGAGCAAGGACACACGGGAGGTAGCCTAGCCTTGGTCAAAAATTACCCACAATACACCACAGTATTTTCAAAAAGACAGCGGATCAGAAGCCGGCAGCTACTTCGGGGACAATTTTCAAGTTAAAAGGTAAGTCAGTTAATTTAAAATACTTTTTTTTTTTCAGATCCAAAGAAGTTATCTACTGTTGATTAGTTGCTTAGTAGTTGCAGCTTTGGTGGCTAGCGGGTAGTAACTTGCTGATATTTCTAATTTAATAAACATATACCGTACACAATTTAAGATGTAAAAGGCTCATTATATATTTATATTGAAACTAATACATATAAAATATAACGTTATCTCCTGTGTCATGTGACGTTACGTGACCACCATGGAAACTGCAGTCACATGATGCAAGTCTGTTCCATTTAACCATTTTCTTTGACCAAGGAAGGACAGTGTCTTTGCAAGCAAGGTGCCTGACCTCGCAAAACATCGCCTCGCAAGGCAAGGCGCCTTGACATTGAGAAACACCCCAAAGTGTCCCTCCAGCATGTCCTAGGTCTATCTTTAGGTCTTCTCCTGGCTGGACGTGCCCATATAACCTCACCTGGTAGGCGTCCAGTAGGCATCCTAACTAGTCTTCTTCCCCTATTTACTGCATTAGCCACTGATAGACAACAGACAGGGAAATGCTCGGATTAAAAAAGCCTGACAGATCTACGTCAAACTGAAAATTAACATTCATGGACTCACCCATCTTTGCTCGCGACAAGGAAGGCTGTTGTTGGTTTAGCGTCCAGTAGAGAGCAGAGCACGTCTCAACTAGTAGAAGCTAATCGTTAGCATAATAGAACTTCTTCAGGCTAGCGTTATTTGTAGAGATAACACCAGGGGCGGATTTAGGACTGAAGAAGATCCGGGGCTTAACACACGCATGCGCGCACACACACACACACACACACACACACACACACACACACACACACACACACACACACAAGTAACACGCACTAGTCTTTTCATAAAACATTCGGGGCTTGAGCCCAAGTAGCCGGGTCTAACGCCGCCCCTGGATAACACATCAATGTTGCAAAGAAATAGCAGGCAGCAGAAGAGTCGCATTCCTGTTAGCCAATCAGAGGTGAGATTTTTGAACATCAGAGAATTAGATTCCCGATCCCGCCATCTTCAGCTCACCTATCCTCTGGAACTGTTTCAAACATAAACTCACAAGGCATTTATTTACACAACAGACTACTGCAAAAATGTTGAAAAAACAAATGAACTTGGTCTTTAAAGAAGGCCCTGACACGTAGGACATGTGACATCACCAGAAGGAAACCGCTACAGTTTATCCACCTTGTCTCTCATTGATGTCCCTGTTTGTTTGTGAGGTCCTTTAGCTCATGTAAGGAAATCGACAGCCCCGTACATGTTTTGAGACATTTTGAAAACTCCCTCAAAAATGCTTTTTGCAATTTGTCGCCAACTGTTTCAGTCCAGTGAGATTCTTATTTCTTATAAATGTTATAGATTATTTACTCTGAAGACCATGTTGGATGGCGAATCATTACCAGAAATTGTGAATAAATGAAATATCTTCTTTAAAAGGACTATAAAATACATGGAAATGTGCTTATTCCTGAGCTTTCAGCTCCACTGAGGTGTGAGACCTTTCTGCTGAAAACTGAGCACTGCAGATAACATACTGAGATCTGACAACAACTCCACTCAACCACACTTCAAATACCTGAACAAATCTTTGAAGGGATCTGAAATCATGAAGAGAATCATCTCAAGATAACTATTAAATATATAAAAACCATTTATATAAACTACCCTCACATACGTTTAAGCGTACTTATTATTTTCTTTTTGAATTACAAAATAATAAACATCACCTAGAAATGAAATGAGACAAAACAAAAGACATTTTGAAGAGTTTCAAAAATAATGTTTTCTTTGTACTGCTGTATTATCACATGTATTCAAGGAGCAACTTTCAATTTAAAGAAAGGTTTTTAGAAAAGCAGCTTGAGGGGCCTCATCACTCAGTGAGCCAATAAAAATGTTTGTTCAGCAGTTCAGAAACTTCTCTACATCGCTCGTGGAAAGTCCAGAAATTGGCAGGCGCTGCCGTTGAGTTTTCTGTTTGGCATTTACGTGGATGTGAATCTGAGCTCCCACAACCAAAACAGCTGTTTATTATCCTGACGGATGGGGAAATGTGGAAATCATTGCAACAGATCCTCTCTTATGCTGTCATGATTTAGACCTCGACACCCCAACAGGTCAAAACTGCATTCATGACATATTAAAAACAACAGCATGATGTTTCTTCACCTTAAAATTGGTTTAAATTTTACAACAGACTAATTATTAAAATGTCATGTTCAGAGCTGTTGTGTTCATGGATGCCTTTGGCCTGGTGCATAAACCCTGATTTGGATGATATTTTATCTCTTTATGTTGTTGGTGTGTGCTTTAAAGGGATACTATACAACTTTTTCACATTTTTAAATAATTTTCTTAAGGCTGAGCTAAAATGGCCCTTAAAAAATGAACACACAGCGAGGTTAGGTGCCGGTTCTACAAAAGGAAACTAGGGATGCTTAAAGCAAACCAAAACTACTTAGTATCTCTTCAATTGTTTTTTTTTTCAGATAAGAAGTTTCATATATTCTAATTGCAAAATTCATAAAACACTTTTGTCTTTCTGTCGTGTGCATAGATAAAAAAATAAAAAGATAAAAAAAAGTTTTGTGTTCGTATGAAGATGTTTAATTTAGTTTAGTTTAGTTTAGTTTAGTTTAGTTTAGTTTAGTTTAGTTTAGTTTACCACACGGACCTCTGTAGTCACTAAGAGAACTTTTTGGGGGCGGAGCCATGATTTACAGCCATTATCAGTTGTTGTGAGCAGGTCAGACAGCAGACAGCAGGTTAAAAATGTTAAAGTCTAGGCAGGCTCACCTGACAGGAGGAACCATTACACAACAGCATCAGCACCACAACTTTCCACTGACTCACAGCCGTATCAAATACGTTGTTAGTCATCAATTAAAAACCAAGTGCAGAGAACAACATTCTTCATTCTACCTGGTTTTGTTATTTATATCAGGTTTTCATTTTAGATTTCCATCAAAGCAATGAGGACTCACTACTCACCCAATAAGGGTCACAGAGGTCAAATTTGGTTTAAGCAGCAGAAAAGAGTCAAACTGTAATCATTCAGTAAGGTATGATCATTGAGAAAAGTCATCAACAAATAAAAAAAAACAAGAGCAGAAAAAAACAAAGCCTCTGCATCCATTCACTTTCACTGATCGCTTCATTGCTTTGGTCTATATCTGACCATAATGAGGTATTTCACACAGCAAAGGTCAGAGGCATCACTTACGACATGGACACACACACCCACACTCTAAACCATTTACCTCATCTTTTATCAATTATTGACGTGCTGTTCCCAGCTAAAAAGGCAACCAGACTTTCCGTTGATCTGTTTGATGAATATTTCAGTGGACAAACCGGCCATCTGACACGCTGCAACAGAGCGACGTGTGGTTGGGGAGAGGTCATGCATCTTAGCCACGATCATGTACGTATGCATGCGTGCGCATATACAGTTACCCCATTGTTGTTGTTGCTGTAAATGTTTTCAGTTACTGTTTGTTTACAGAGCTTTCACTCTGAGTTCTCATATAAATTTGTGTGTCTCTACGCTTGGAACAGAAGTTACTTTCTTGCATTTTCCTTTTGAATTTTACTTTAAACAAAAAGCCCATCGACTACACATTCAAAAATCCTCAAAAAAATCCTAAAACTGTGTGTGTGTGTGTGTGTGTGTGTGTGTGTGTGTGTGTGTGTGTGTGTGTGTGTGTGTGTGTGTGTGTGTGTGTGTGTGTGTGTGTGTGTGTGTGTGTGTGTGTGTGTGTGTGTGTGTGTGAAAAATCAAGATACAGTAAGTAAAGATAGTGAGAATATAGATAAAAAAGTAAACACAGGTGTCCAGAGAATTCTGAAGGGGAACGTAGTGTTTGTTTACATTCTGTGAGCCCGTGGGGTTGCCAAGTCTGCACCTGCATTTGTAATTTGACACCATCCACAGTGGTGCTGTTTAAGTGACCTAAGCCAGTAAAATAAGTAATTTCTTGTACTTCATCTTTTTGTTTTACTCTAATATCAGGCAAACAAGGCTAGAGGCTAACCATGAGTTAACCTTGAGCTAACAATGCTAAAAAAAAAGTGGTCTCAAAAAATGTTTGGAGCTACATTTTTAACTATTCTGTATTACAGTAAAATGTATTTATTCCAATCCAGTTCCAATCCAGTTTTATTTATAAAGCACTTTAAAAGACCCAGCACAGGAACAAAGTGCTGTACAGAAAATACATTAAAACAATTGACTAAACAGAAAACAGCAAAGATAAATAAAACACATGATACATAAAATTAAAATAGCCCTATATTAAAAAATTAAAACTTGATAAAACTTGATAAAATTGCATTGAATCAGCTAAAACAGCTAAAATAAAATAAAAAAAATAGAAACTAACATCTCACAAGGTATCAAAAGCCAGGGTAAATAGGTGGGTTTTCAGGAGTGCCTTAAAAACAGATAAGGAACTGGCCTGTCTTATCTCTAAAGGAAGTTCGTTCCACAGTTTTGGAGCTGCAACAGCAAAAGCGCGATCTCCTCTAAGTTTACGCTCAGTCCTGGGTACAATCAGGAGCAGCTGATCAGCAGACCTGAGAGAGCGTGAGGGAGTGTAAGGCTGAATCAGATCAGAGAGATAAGAGGGGGCGAGGCCATGAAGACCTTTAAAAGCAAATAAAAGAATTTTAAAATTAATCCTAAAAGAAATGGGCAGCCAGTTAAGTGAAGCTAAAACAGGGGAAATGTGCTCAAACTTTCGAGTGCCAGTTTAGACGAACTGCGGCATTTTGCACTCTCTGTAGGTGACTAATACATGATGCACTGACCCCAATGTAGAGCGCGTTACAGTAATCCAGCCGAGTGGTTACAAAGGCGTGGATCACTGTCTCAAAGTGCTGCCGTGAAAGAATTGGCTTTATTTTTGCCAGCTGCCTGAGGTGAAAGAAGCTAGATTTTACCACCGCCTTAATCTGATGTTCAAACTTCAGATCACAGTCCACTTTGACCCCCAGGTTGGTGACAGTTGGCTTAACAAACTGGGCCAAGGAATCTACAAACACATTGGGGGTCTCAGTAGGACTACCAAAAATCATCACCTCAGTCTTTTTATCATTGAATTTTAAAAAGTTCACAGACATCCAAGCCTTTATGTCGTCAAGACACTGAAGTAATGGCTGTATGAGGTTTCTGCCTGCCTTTTTTCTTTAGAGGGACATAGATCTGACAGTCGTCAGCATACAAGTGGAAGGCAATGCCATGCTTTCTCAATATAGAACCGAGAGGAAGAAGATACAAAGAGAAGAGGAGGGGGCCTAGAACTGAGCCCTGCGGGACACCACACAAGAGAGGAGCAGAGGACGACACATAGTCACCGAGACTGACACAAAATGTTCGCCCCGCCAAATAGGACCTGAACCACTCCAGAGCTGTGCCGCTAATGCCCACCCAGTGCTCTAAACGAGAGAATAAAACAGCATGATCCACAGTATCAAAAGCAGCTGTCAAATCTAAAAGCACAAGAACAACACAGTCCCCAGCATCCATTGCTAAAAATATGTCATTTAAAACTTTTAAAAGGGCTGATTCGGTGCTGTGAAAGGGTTTAAAACCAGATTGGAAAACCTCTAATACATTTTGCTTTTCCAGGAAGGCCAATATTTGGCTATAAACTACCTTTTCAAGAATTTTAGAAAGAAAAGGTAGTTTGGAGATAGGCCTGTAATTCACAAGAACCTTTGGATCAAGAGCAGGTTTTTTTTTTTTATCAAACAAATATAACACTGGTAGTGACAGACAGCAAGCCACGCACACCGGAGCCATCTTTATTATCAGCTCACAGTGTCTGACTCATCTTTTCTCATAACCTAGAATCTTCTGGTGCTGATTTATAACTGGCAACCATTGCTCAGTGCGGACTGGTTTGTTTTGATCCATGGACTGCAGTACCCACATTTGACCACAGGATGTCATTCTTGTTGTGCACCTTTAATTTTCTGTTACTGTGAATCTCTTATTTTTTTCTTATTTTATTTTATTTTTTTCACCAA
Organism: Nothobranchius furzeri; assembly: GCF_043380555.1. Lineage (NCBI taxonomy): Eukaryota > Metazoa > Chordata > Actinopteri > Cyprinodontiformes > Nothobranchiidae > Nothobranchius > Nothobranchius furzeri. Next base: position 43,577,438 of record NC_091749.1, read on the forward strand.
ATGCAAATCATCAAATTTTGTGACATTATGGATACAAAACAGTGCAAGTCAATGATGTTAATGGTAAAATAAATACTTTGGCCCACATGGTTTTGAAAGGATTTGTAAAAAAAATACTATAAGAAAAACTACTATAATAAAAATAGCTGTTACATCTTAAAAAGGAGAGCAAACCCAGTGGAACTCAGGTGAACTTGTGATGGGTTATTTATATCAGGCTTTGTTCAAATGCAGCCTCAGTGGAGAGGACACACCCCATAAATTTTCTATGGCCCCTATGAGCAGGTCAGGAAGGCACCAATATTTCCTCTTTATTAGAAGCAACTCACAGCCATAAAGGGAATCTTTGAGGTGAGTGTGAAACACTGGAAATGCCAGAGAAAGCTTGCTGCTCAGCTACCTGAGAGTTAGTCACACAATCCATTTCCCACCAGCCAACTTGTCTGTGACTTTGGAGGACTTCCTCCGAACTCCTGCAGCAGCGACTTGCAGGCTCCACACGCTTCATCACAGGTCGACTCTGAGAAGAATTTAAAAACACATAACAAATGGTTGTGAATGCTCAGACAATTGATATCGGCTGAAGCGCCATAACCCTCTACATATCCTGACCTCAATTTGAAGTGCGCGTTCTGAAGGCCCATCTGAGGGAGATGGTATCGATCTGAGCAGGGCCTCTGTCAGCACCAATAAACAATCAGCTTCAGGCTTCAAGGCCGTGGAGACACGTCTCCATTTCAGCTCCAGGGTTTGCATCTGGACACCTGAGTTGGGACGTCATGGACAGAGGGTGGGACACGATTACGAGAGATTCAGGGACAGTTTCCTCATGAATGGATTCATTAAGTACGTTCTCACATTTGAAACTTGAATTACTGTTAATGTGAAGGAGCGTGGCAGATATAAATCTAGCAAACACGTCTCAATATGTGAGAGAACAATCAATGCCTAATCAGCAGACAAATAGCGTTGCAAGATCTTCTATATCAGCATTACAGTGAGAAAAGACAGTGCTGACTTTGGCTCATTAATCAATAAACACAACAAGCCAACCAATATAGTTGACAGAGACTAATGAAACCATAACCATCTGCAGAAAAGAAGAGCGGCTGCATTTCTCAAGTATAAAAGTGGTATTCAGAATTATTGCTGCTGTGTTTATTTGCATCCCCCTCTTTGCTGAGAGAGTTAAATAAGTGTGCCTCATATATTTAGAGTCCAACAGAACTCACTTTGCTCTAAGCAGCTTGTCAATAGCAAGAAAAAAGGTAAGGAGCAAGAGGGGAGGTCTGATAAAATGCCTCTTAATTACCAGACAGTGAGTGCTGGCCTTTCTCTTTAACTTTCCCCTCCCAGCTAAGTCAGGAGTTTGATTTCTGATAATGTGGATTGCCGACTGAGCTTCATCCCGCCTGGCCCTAAAGCAGAAGGACCTAACGTCAAGCCCTGGGAGAGGATGTTTGACAAAGTGCCATATAGATCCTCTGCTTTTCATCAGAGGCCACTGCTGGTGGAGGCATTAATCAGAGTGCCTGATGGCTCGGCTTTGTTCCTGCTTTACTCTTCTGTAACAATTAGGCAAAGTCATAAATTCAGGCGTTACATGGAAATCAATGGTGTTTAACCCAGCTGTTGGTACAGGTGTAAATGATGAGATCGATGCTGTGAACTTGTAACCTTTTATGTGTAAAATGTTTGTGTTTTTGTTTGAAACTGTAGAATACAGGCAGACCTCATTGTGTCCCTTTTGAATGTTTTCCTCCCTGCTTAAAGAGACTGAAAGTTCATCCTCAGGCCAGCTAGGGGTGGAGATGGTTGTTTTGTAAACGACTGAAACCCAAGCGAAGTCGGAGGCCGGCACACCGAGGGTTTGGTTACAGGAACCACATCTCTGCCCGATCAGAACCATGTGGAGAAACAGCGAGCTTTAACAAGTTCTTATTGTTACACATGGCCCAGGTCAACAGACATGAGTATCAGACTTGGGTATCTACACTGTAAATTAACACAAGACCAGACTTCTTTTTGAAATCAATGTCTTGTTCTAAGAACAGTAATCAGAGTTGCTGCTGGATCTAATCAGCAGCAAATTTAAGTGCTTCTTTCTTTAAATTTCTATTAAATATTAACAACTAAAATCAAGTTTTTGCTTTTAGCTATTATATTATGATATACAGTATATGTTTAGTTTTAGTTAGAAATTGTTCATGCCCGAACCTAAGGAGACCTGCCAAAACTTAAACAAATCCGGAAGTGACAGAATCAGAAAGGAGCAAATTTCCATTGACTCCCATTTTGAAAACGCCAACTTCACAGCAGAATTAAACATGTTTACAGCCTGGTTAAAAAATAAAAATAAAAAATTAAGTTTAATGGGTCTGGTTTACCGTCATGACAACTCTGAGGGGGGTGATTATTTTTTGGAACTCATCCATTTAGATAATAATAATTAATGTGTGAAATCATTAATTATTAAGAGGATGTCCTTTTAATTGACAGGTAGCAGATGAGCCGTTAGCACTAGCGCTAGCTACTTGCCTCCTGCTTGTTCCAGGGAAGGATTTTCACTTTAGAAGTGGGAGGGACACGGGGGGGGGGGCGGGGGGCATGTCCCTCCTGCCCCCCCCCCCCCCCCCCCCCCCCGGGCCACCCTTCCCACCCCCCACCCCCCGCGACCCCACGTGGACAAAGCGGGCTCAGAAAATGGATGGATGGATATATCATGGACGTAATTTTTTTTTGGGGGGGGGGGGGGGGGGGGGGACAGGAGGGACATGTCTCCCCCCCCCCCCCCCCCCCCCCACCACCACCACCACCACTTTTTCCAGAGTCAAGTTTTGACCCCTGCACTTTTTACCATCCAAAAACAATATTACGCTATATTAAATTGACACTGGTTGAGCTCTGGGGCCAAGCGGAAAACAACTATTTGTGTTGAAGCCTGTTTTCCATTAAAGCATACTGTAAAGACACCCCCCCCCCCCCCCCCCCCCCCCCACTTCTAAAGTGAAAATTACATCCATGGGATGTATTATATTGTATTATGTCTGAAAATTTAAATAAAAAATGAAAGTATATCTAACAGTTGAGTAACTGTTAAAAAACACTTGCATGAATCACTTTGAAATTATGAAGACTGGAATTGTTTGAGGATTGCAGTACTCCACTTTGGACATGAGTCTTTGATCAGTCTACTTGATTTCCATCTGTTGAAGCGGGGTCTATGGAAATGTAATGAACAGCTAATACATCAATTGTTGTAGATAACGTTTGAATGGCCTTGTGTTTGGAGAAATAAAAATGACTTTTCAACAAATGGGTGAGCTTATAACTGGTAACAATAGAACAAACTGGGACCAGAATTTGTTAATTAATTCTGGCCAAATGTTACTAGTTCTGCAATTAATCTGATACATGCAGCAAAGAACACAAATAATTTAAAATGTGATATAAAACAAATAAAGTTTGAAATAAAGGCTGGTTTGCACATTAATAAAATAATGTTTGCATGTTATTCTATGAATATTTAAAGATTAGAATCCCTTGAAGATGACAGAAACACTTTTTAACTGACTCCACTCAGAGTAGTCATTCGCTCATCTATCTGCTCAGATCTAATCTCGGTTCCTCCATGCTGATAACTTTCAACGACCCATTTAAGTGTGTAAACCTTCAAAAGAAATACAACGCCTCAGTTTTATTTTTATTTGTCACTTGTTTATGCTGAAATTTACTGTGAAAATTATGCTTTTTTAATTAGTTATTGATAGAAATCTACAAAACCATTAACACACAGTTCAAATCGGAAAATCTAATTTTAACAAAGTTCTCATTGCGAAACATTCAGTAACTGTGCATGTGGGAATTGCTGAATGATTTTACAGTACAAATGTAACCCCAAACAAACAAAAACTTAAGTCCTGTCTGTGTTTGGGCTCTCAGCCAAAAGTATTTTATTTTGAAAATTCCCAAACGGATGTTGATGCGGAAACACAGCTAAGGCAGCTTCCTCTAGATTAGCTGCTTAGCTAAACACCCAATGCAACACAACAAAAATACTTTGACTCGGGGTGAACCTAGAATCATGTTTTCCGCTTAGATCACAGCTTTTAGGCTGTTAGGTAGTGACTTCCGCTCCGGCGGTGGTTCAGCTGAAGCGTCTGACATTCTGACAGCGGCTAACCCTCTGCAGGAAATTATCTCGTTAGCCTCGATTACCAGTCGAGTGGTGAGGCTTTAACTTTTCTTTTATATGCTAATTTTAAATAACAGAGAAATGGACTCCGAGGCGATAGTGATCCGTATAAAAACCCCTTTAGGGGACATGGACTCGCCTGAGTACTATCCTTCTCTCCTGAACTTCAATGACTTGCTGGTGAGTGTTTTAAATCCTGTTGCATCTCACTGTAAACACATTTAAACGTTCATGTAATTAGCGTTTTTGTCTCAACTGGTCAAACCCCAGCTAATGTGTGTACATCCTACGTATCTGTACAGTTTTAATAGTCTCTCCAACTCTAAAATAAATACATTTGTAAATAAATTCAAACTTTTTCCATCGCTTTTCCAGTGTCTTGCTGTTTATTAACGTTATTTCTTTGTTTATTCATCTATTTTGCTAAAGGATGCAATAAGAGACGTGATGCCAGAAGCCACTGTCACGGCCTTTGAGTGTAAGTTCCTGTTCTGTTGTATCAGCAGTCTGATTAATGAAGAATAACATCCTAAATTTGCTGTTGTTGTAAAGTGTTGTCTTTGTTATTTAAGGCGCTGTTATTAACACACAGATATTCACAGTAGATTCATTTGTTTTGGTTATCATGAAAGTACTTTATACCACCCAAATGAGATCTTTTTTTTATGTTTTCATTTAACAATCATGCAACTTTAGTGGGATGGTGTACCTAAGGATTTATTCAACCTGTAAAATACTATGTTGTTCATTGTAATGTAATGCATAGGTACAGTTATAATTGCTGTTATGTTTGTGTCTGTGATGAAGTGACAATAATGATCAGTTTTATTAAAACATTATTTTCCTCTGGATGGTGGTGGTGGTGTGTGAAGGTACGTACAGGTGAAGCATAAAGACGTGTCAAATGTCTTGGTTCATTTCTTATTTTGACATGTTTAAAAATTATTCATGTTTTTTAACATTTTAGAACACACACACACACACACACACACACACACACACACACACACACACACACACTAGGACTTCACACTTAATTTTATACATTTTTTGAATATTTTCAAAATTTATAAATGGGAAAAAAGTTTAGAAATTCAGTGGCTCATGATGAATTAATATCATTACACAGTCTTAACTGTTGTAACATGACTGTTTGTTTATTTGCTCATTCCCCTAGATGAAGATGAGGTGGGAGACAGGATTACTGTAAGAAGTGATGATGAGCTGAAAGCTATGTTGTCATATGTGAGTACATGGATTCAGATAATTACTTTGTTTGCTGTTGTTTTTCATTCACTGACATGTAAAAACTAACATTTTTTTCTCTACCTGTATCATGTTATTTAACACCTTCCAGAGAAACTCAGGCAGAAGAATGTATGATAAAATATTATAGTTTTTACAATTGAGATGTCATTTTTGATTAAATATAAAGTGTTTTTATGAGCATCACCTTCAACCTGTAAGTAAGATGCTTGGATTAGATCAAACCCCGTCTCCAACTGTGTGAATTCCACAATAGTACACAGCTGCAGACCCGGAGACGGCAGATTCGAGCTTGCTGCAGATTCAATCCAACATGTCCCGCTGGACAGGGATCCTTTACTTCTTGCAGACAAAATCCATTTTTAGGTTCTAAGCATTATTTAAAGTGCTGACTTGATAAGAAAGGAATCACTTCTTCACAACTGTGGAGGTTAAATTCACTACTAGCTACTTGGAGAGACTGGGCATTGGTATTTACAGTCCAGGGGAGAGAGACTACCTGGATGGGGAGGAGTGTGGAAGTGATGATGGAAAGCTGGCCCCATCCAGCCATCTGCAATAGCCTAGCTCAGTTGGGCAGAGTTGAAGGAAAGACTCGGCTGAGACAGGAGAATGAATGTGTGAAGTCATAAACTGCTGTAGTGGTGTTTTTCCATGAGGAAAAATAATATAACATGATCAGGAGCTCCAAAAAGTGGATTTAGTATCATATAGGACCTTTAATGCATTTTTACATTTCATGTTAGTTTTCCTGAATACTTTTTCATTCCAAATCTAAAAATAAAATGGTAAATGGACTGTATTTGTATAGTGCCTTCTTCAACCCCCCAAGGCGCTTCATTCACACACACATTCACGCGCTGGTAGGTGAGCTACGATATAGCCACAGCTGCCCTGAGGCGCACTGACAAAAGCGAGGCCCCCCTCCAACCACCACCAGCATGCAAGGCTGGGTAAGTGTCTTGCTGAAAGACTCAGCAGCAGCATTCTCTGGTGGGAGCTGGGATCGAACCTGCAACCTTCCGATTACTGGACAACCCGCTCAACCTCCTGAGCTCCTGCTGCCCCTGAATAATACAGAATTTTGTATGCAGAATAGATAGAACCACGTAGTCTGATTTTAAAGGCAGATTTCTGACTCTTGTGCAGTTCTGATACTGATTTAGGTTTACCTTAAAAACTATAATCAACACAAACTGTTAAAGAAAACAATTCAGATTCATGTGAAAACTTGATTCTAGAGGTAAAAACTTCCACATAGAAGATCTGTTTTTAGTTGCTTTAATTAGTTCTTAGCAATGGTAAGTTAATGAATCAGAAAAAATGTCTGATTAATTCTGCTGCTGCTTGAAAATGATGCGTTCATAGACAGAAGGAAAAAGAATCTGATTTTTGAGTGTCAGATTGGCCCATTGCTGATTAAGTTAATGTTGCTAAATACTGGCTGGTTCTAATCACCCAATCATTTTTCCTGTTTTCTTCCCTAATAGATTATGATAAATTTAATGGCAGATTTTTGTTATTCATTTCAGACAACTGGCAATAAAAAAGCAAAGTAATTAAGGATCATACGGACATATATGTTACATCAGTACATTAAATGTCATCTTCCAGCAAATTATGAACATAGTTAGGTTGACTACTCAAATCTAATTTCTGAATGTTTTAGTTCAGCAGTATAAAGATTTTAAATCAAAACAAAAAAAATGTCCATATCTAGTCTTATTAAACCAGTTGTAAACAAAAATGTGGCTGATGATCAACATTACTAATTCAGACACACAAAAAGAGGATGTACACAGTTCCAGCTTCAGCAGCACCACCTAATGCAGTGTATTTTCACATCCCACCATACTTACTGATCATGCCACGGACAGTAAGAGTAATGGCTTGTAATGAGTTTCTGTATGACGTACACTGAAAGCTAAATGAACTGTCAATTTTTATTATTTATTATTCAGTACTTAAAGTTTTGCCTCATTAAAGAAAAGCCCCCCTGGGCTGCAGAGTTGTTCAAAATCTACTTTCATCTGTGGATGTCTTTTACCCCCCATCAGCTCACAATGATGCCACTACTGCCACAGGCACAATTTACTCTCCATGTTTTTTTGTCCGTTTTTATTACTTGTGGTTGCTTTTTAATCATGTAGCACAGGATAGCAGTGTGATTAAGCAAAAAAAGGCAGATGTGGTGAAGAGAAGTCTTCTGATTCATAGAACAAAGACATTTAACCTCACAATCTTTTGTTTTTCAGGGACGTTACTGTGTGTGTGTGTGTGTGTGTGTGTGTGCGTTTGTGTGTGTGTGTATATTTATTAGGGCTGCACAATATATCGTAAATATATCGTTATCACGATGTCAGCATGCACAATATGCATATCGCAAAGAACAAATAAATATCGCAATAAATGGTGAGCTCAAATATTTGCTAAACATAATGCGTTCTGTCAATCAAACTGAAGTATTATCTTTTTTTAACAAATCAAATAGAGCTCTTCATCCATTTGGCCAAATTGGTGGGTTCTCATCGCAATATTAATCACTGTTATCGAATATCACAGGTTTTCCTTTTATCGTGCAGCCCTAATATATATATACAGTGGGGCAAAAAAGTATTTAGTCAGCCACCGATTGTGCAAGTTCTCCCACTTAAAATTATGACAGAGGTCAGTAATTTACATCATATGTACACTTCAACTGTGAGAGACAGAATGTGAAAAAAAATCCATGAATTCACATGGCAGGATTTTTAAAGAATTTATATGTAAATCAGGGTGGAAAATAAGTATTTGGTCACTTCAAACAAGGAAAATCTCTGGCTCTCACAGACCTGTAACGTCTTCTTTAAGAAGCTTTTCTGTCCTCCACTCGTTAGCTGTATTAATGGCACCTGTTTGAACTCATTATCTGTATAAAAGACACCTGTCCACAGCCTCAAACTGTCAGACTCCAAACTCTACTATGGCCAAGACCAAAGAGCTTTCGAAGGACACCAGGAAAAGAATTGTAGACCTGCACCAGACTGGGAAGAGTGAATCTACAATAGGCAAGCAGCTTGGTGTGAAAAAAATCAACTGTGGGAGCAATTATCAGAAAATGGAAGACATACAAGACCACTGATAATCGATCTGGGGCTCCACGCAAGATCTCATCCCGTGGGGTCAAAATGATCATGAGAACGGTGAGCAAGAATCCCAGAACCACACGGGGGGGACCTGGTGAATGACCTGCAGAGAGCTGGGACCACAGTAACAAAGGTCACCATCAGTAACACACTACAACGGCAGGGAATCAAATCCTGCAGTGCCAGACGTGTTCCGCTGCTGAAGCCAGTGCATGTCCAGGCCCGTCTGAAGTTTGCCAGAGAGCACATGGATGATACAGCAGAGGACTGCAAAACTTCCTCAGAGCTGACGCTGATGGTGGCGTCACTTCCTACTCCATTTATCCACGGGCAGCTGAGGACGTTGTCGCCCTCTGCTGCCCGCTCTCCCATCTCCGATGATGCAGTCCCTTGCACGATCCAATGAGTAAACTCCATCGTCTCTGTTCATGGTCCCACATCCACATCTCCTTATCTCGATTGCTTCTTTTATCCATCTTTGGTATTTCTGTTGTTCGGTGTTTATGATCCTTGTGTTGTCCCAGTCCATTACATGGTTTTCTCTTGTGCAGTGATCTGTTACGGCTGACTTCTTTACTGTGCTTTCTGCTTCTTGTTTCGCTGCATAAATGTAGAGTTGTTTACGAAATCCCATGTAAACTCTGCAATAAAACATACATAGGAAAAACCGGACGCCAACTCAACACACGAACAATAGAACATAGAAAGGAGTGCGAGAAAGAAGCAAGTCAAAGACACACAAGAGCAGCAAAACACGAAGCAGAAAGCACAATAAAGAAGTCAGTCGTAACAGATCACTGCACAAGAGAAAACCATGTAATGGACTGGGACAACAAAAGGATAATAAACACTGAACAACAGAAATACCAAAGATGGATAAAAGAAGCTATCGAGATAAGGAGACGTGGATGTGGGACCATGAACAGAGACAATGGAGCTTACTCATTGGATCGTGCATGGGACTGCATCATCGGAGAGGGGAGAGCGGTCAGCAGAGGGCGATAACATCCTCTGCTGCTAGCGGATAAAGGGAGTAGGAAGTGACGTCATCATCAGCGTCAGCTCTGAGGAAGTTTGCAGATGCAAACGAAACTGTCAGCAAGGTAAAGAGAAACCTTTCCTGTGTTTTAAAAAAGAACCAAAAATGAGATTAGGGCTTTTCTTTGTTAGGTGAATATAAAAGGGCATTACTTGTCAGCTGGACACCTCTTAAATTAATCATTAGACTCACCTATGGTGGAATGCCTCGTAATACAAATTTTGTTGTCTTAAATGTAGCTTTTTTTCCTCATTTTTGCAACTTGGGCTTGAATGGATTTGTCAAGAAAATCACATTTTTGTGTGTGAAAATTAAATTTTATTAGCAATCAATGGTCCACTTTTTGGGGTAATATTTTGTAGTATGGTATCTCACACACACACACACACACACACACACACACACACACACACACACACACACACACACACACACACACACACACACACACACACACACACACACACACTCTTGCGCTTCTGAGATAATTACTGTCACAGTCATTTGATCAAACGATTATGTATATATGTAGTTCTGTGTGTGGCCCACGATAACGGTATTGTTTCAGTAATTACACAAAGTATGCTGAGTAATTGGAGCGGGCAGCCTCTAATGTTGTTCGTTTGGCGTTTCTGTTTACAATGCTCGTCAGAATAAACGGAGAATCTGTTCATCTCCAAAGACGAACAGTGTCACGGCAATCCCTCAACATTAATGCGCACAAATTAGAAGAGATCTGGTAAAGTACAGGTGTGTCAAATAATTGTATATATCCCTGTGCTGAACTAGCAGCCATCCCACAGCTCGTTAGCTTTTTCAAACGGATCTGGAAGTTTGGCTCTAAACTCTGTTAGCTTTGAGATGTTTTTGTTTTTGAGTTCATCTGCACAAAGATGTGTTAGATGATCTAAAGTAGTAATATCTAAATCCCTAGGTTTCATTTTATTAGCTGAAATCACAGAGAAACAGGTCTGGATAGCAGCTGGGGAGGCTCTTTTTACCCTCCAGCATTGTGTGGATGTGTGCTATTACCCAGATGAAAACAGTAACATTCAAGGGGTCTATAGTAAATAATTAATAGAAAAACAAACTATTGCATTTGTCAGATGTTGCAGCAGTCCTTTTACTCTTTCAGAAACCATGTGCACAGTGAATTTTTACTTTTTAAACACTTTTATTATCTTTATCATACAGCTGATTTGATGCATTGTCCACTAAATGTGTGTTAAAGGTTTACTGTGTAGCCAACACTGTTTTTTTAGATGATGTGACATGTGTGAAGTGCATGCTAATGCATGGTCCTGACCTCCAGCATGTTCTACCAAGCATAAATATTTAGTATTCACACTGCACTTCTTTGCCCACAAATTTAAAAACTCATTTGTTCATGGTTTTTTGGCAAATGAATTCAGGAGCGCTGTAATGGCTTTCCACTCATGGGACAGCCAAGTGTACAAAAAGCTGCTGATCACCTGGAAAATACTCAACTCCCTAGAATATAATTTACACCAGTCAGGTTCATGTACTTTAAATGCATTTTATTTCTGTTTGTGGTTGTTTGCTGTGGTTGCCACTTGGCCCCTGCACAACCCCCGGTGGATTTAGGCTTCAGCGTTATTAATTCCAGGTGAGCAGACAGCCATTATGTGAAATTAATAGGAATTAAGGGAAACAGCATGTTAGGTCAGAGGGGAGATCATTTGTTTAGTCTGTCACCTTGTCTGTGCAGGTGTTTTTCCCTGTTTTATAATTATTTTCAGGTATTCTGTTACCGCACGGTCTAACCCCCCCCCCCCCCCTTTTTTTTTCAAATTTCTCTTAAACATTTTCTGGAAATAAAAGCACACTCTCATTTGCTTAACAAAATTAATGCTCAAATTCACAATTTCATTAACACAAGTATGCTGAGGGCATTTATTCAGAAAATTTCCTCCATTACTGAAAGCATTGATTGCTACTTGCTCCCATGGGACCAACAACACTTCCGGGTATCTCTAATCATTGTTCGACATCTTGGAAGACAGACATCCCTGCTCAAAGTTAAAGACCAGTCTTTGTCAGGTGCTAAAAAACATGTGACCTCATCTCTTCCTCACCCAGCTCCCCCTGGAGGTAGTGGGTTTTATTCCACCGTTTTTACTCCCCATTTCCCCTTACTCTGCTAATGATGATGAGATCCACACTTCTCTCACGTGTCCCTTAAGGCTGAGCAACGCTATTTGAGTTTGGACACTGTTTAGTTATTGGCCAACAATGGAGAATGTCTATTAATAACACACCTACTACAGATTAGGTGGTAATTGCAGCTTTAATCAATAAGCTAGCTGAGCGGAAAATTAAAGGTACACGAAGCCCGATCCCCTCCCACAACCTCAACACACGGAGCACGTTTTCTTGTTTTTTGGGGGGTATTAGGCCCATTGTTCAGATGTGGCCTAGTGAAAGTGCCGGAGGGTGAAAGCAGAGGGCTAGGAGCGAGGAGGGGAACTGACAGTGATAAATAGGCCTTTTAATAACAGCTGTGCCACTTGGGTAGCCATTCTGATCCATTCCCATCCAAGCCGGTCCCATCGTCCTCCCTCCCTCCTTCACAATGAGAGAGCAAATTTACATATCGCTGTGGTGATTGTGTAGCTCACACTGGACAGAAAATTAAGCACAATGAACTCATGTAGGTATTTACTGCTTTAAAGTGCCTCGAGTTTGTTGTATTCTTTAAGAACCTTTTTTCTTTGTTTTTAATCTTTCTAAAGTAGATGGAACAGAAAAACTCCCGTAACCACACGCTCTCACATGCACAGAAGCTCACAGTTTAACAGATGGTTTGTTTAACTGAAACATCCATTATGGCTTTGCCTTGGCAAGCAGCTGAAAGGCTCCGGAGTGTGTGTCCCTGTGTTAGTCCTGTAGGGTATGAGTGTTTGGTGAGCTGCTGACCTGGAGGAGAACAGGGTTAATGCTACAGTCCCTTAGAACAAGCCCACGGGGCATTGGCCCTGTTCGGCAACAGATTTCAGCACAGCAGGCTCACGTTTTTCAGAGTACTGTGGACTCATTCTAACCTTAGTGGAAAAACTGCATTTGTGCTTGTGAAGAGAATATTCCAATCAAATGTTTACAAAGGAGTGTCTGTCAAACACTGTATAGATTTTAGACTTATTTCTTTGTGAAAGAACGTTAATAGTTCTGCTCCTGTTTCTGTATTACTCACCTCAACTATGTTGTGATTCTCTTCTTTAGTACTGCAACACAATGAATGAACAACGCATGAATGGAATGCTGCCAGACCCGCTACAGATTTTTCCAAGAGGTATAGTGTTTGAACTTTTAATAACAATCGTGTTGTAGGATGATTTGAATGTATAAAAAAATGTATATTCGTAAAAATTTTTAAATGTGGGGATCTAATTCATTCATTCATTCATTTTTTAAATCACTAATTCCTGAATAGGGTCGCAGGGATCTGGTGCCTAAACCCAGCAGTCATTAGGTGAACTGCAGGGGACACCATTAACAAGCCACTAGTCCATCATGGAGACATGAACTCTCTCACACTTAGAGACAGTTCAGAGTCTCCAGTTCTTCTGAACATTCATGTTTTGGCCTGTTGGAGGAAACCAGAGTACCCGTGGAAAGCCCACGCAGGCTTTGGAGGGGTGTGCTTCAGCCCTGTCTACACGTCTTCTGGTATCTCTCAAAACGAAGATGTTTTCTAGGAAATCAGACGTCGGTACGTCACATATATGATGTCACCACAGAATCTCTTCTCCCCTAGCATAGCTGCTACTTACCAAATGGCCAGATTTATGGTGGTTCTTCCCTCCTGAAGGAAAGATTTGAAGTTTGCTAAACTTACTGCTATTTCCTCTCTGTTTTTCTCCGTGTCTGGTTTGATTACGTCAATTTAGTGAAGCACATTTGTAGTCCTGAACTTATTTTCACACAAAACCTAAAACAACGTTTCCCCCCATTAAAAAATAAGCGCTTTCTTGGTATCAAAATGTACCTTTACAATTCGCGGACATCATATTGAAATCCATGGAAACGGGATTAGAAAATATCATATTTACAGTCAGGTCCATAAATATTGGGACATCGACACAATTTTAACATTTTTGGCTCTATACACCACCACAATGGATATCAAACGAAATGAACAAGATGTGCTTTAACTGCAGACTGTCAGATTTTATTTGAGGGTATTTACATGCAAATCAGGTGAACGGTGTAGGAATTACAACAGTTTGCATATGTGCCTCCCACTTGTTAAGGGACCAAAATTAATGGGACAGAATAAGAACCATAAATCAAACTTATACATTTCAATACTTAGTTGCTAATCCTTTGCTGTCAATTACAGCCTGAAGTCTGGAACAGATAGACATAACCAGACGTTGGGTTTCATCCCTGGTGATGCTCTGCCAGGCCTCTATTGAAACAGTCTTCAGTTCCTGCCTGTTCCTGGGGCATTTTCCCTTCAGTTTTGTCTTCAGCAAGTGCAATGAATGGTCAGTTGGATTCAGGTCAGGTGATTGACTTGGCCATTGCAAAACAGTCCACTTCTTTCCCTTCAAAATCTCTTTGGTTGCTTTTGCAGTATGCTTTGGGTCATTGTCCATCAGCACTGTGAAGCGCCGTCCAATGAGTTCTGAGGCATTTGGCTGAATATGAGCAGATAATATTGCCCGAAACACTTCAGAATTCATCGTGCTGCTTTTGTCAGCAGTCACATCATCAATAAATACAAGAGAACCAGTTCCACTGGCAGCCATACATGCCCACGCCATGACACTTCCAGCACCATGCTTCACTGATGAGGTGGTATGCTTAGGATCATGAGCAGTTCCTTTCCGTCTCCATATTCTTCTCTTCCCATCACTCTGGTACAAGTTGATCTTGGTCTCATCTGTCCAAAGGATGTTGTTCCAGAACTGTGAAGGCTTTTTTTAGATGCTGTTTGGCAAACTCTAATCTGGCCTTCCTGTTTTTGGGGCTCACCAATGGTTTACATCCTGTGGTGAACCCACTGTATTCACACTGGTGGAGTCTTCTCTTGATTGACTTTCCACAAAAATAAACAATAATGAACAAGAGTCTGCTTCTAGACCTGCAGAAAAAGACAAGAATAAAAAGCAAAAGAGCAAAAAAAGGGGACACAACAACAATACAACAAGATCAAGCTATCACTCCGTCAACTTGATGAAGAAATATATCATCAACATTGTTTAACTGAACAATCACACGATAATAAATCACAGTGCATTAAGTGCCCACCATAGTCTTAAGACCTGTGTTTAATGTGCCCAAGTCCATACTTTTGAGAGCACCTGTGTGTGTACACGCGCTTGTTTATGTAAGGTTTCTCTATAGGAGCGTCCAATAGAGAGTGTGAGGGGCCACAGATTTGCCCCCCAAAGATGTGTAGGAGATCCCACCAGGCAGCCACCGGGATTGATCAGGCAGACGCCAAAAATCTTAAACTCCCTGACCCGGGAGCCACGAACAATCAGGCAGACCAAGACACCACACCCCACACCAGGTGTGGCAGGGGGAGGGGGGACGAAGATCTATATCATCAAAAGAAGTCCCAGGAGAGGGTAGGAGTCAAAGGCCCCACCTGACATATACAGTCATTTACAAACACAGTCACACACTCCCTCCCTCATGCTCACACATGCACATACAACCCAGTCTTCTACTGTCCACTCTTTTAGCTCCAAGGCGATGTACCCGGTGAAAGGTGATGTTTTTTACCGTTTCTTCGGGTTTCTTAATTTGGGCCTGGAGAAAGTTTTTTATTCCAATCCAATCCAATCCAATTTTATTTATAAAGCGCATTCACAAGGCATTACAACCAAACAAGGCGCTGTACACTAAAAATGTTTGTTAATTAAACAGGCGTTATACAAACATGTTGAACACAGATAAAAGATAAAAAGGAAATACAACAAAATTCCCAAAAATAACAGCTAAAAATCAATAAGACACAGGGTGAATAAAAAATTAGAAAAACATTTTAAAAAAGAACCGAAAGAACGGAAGTCGATTAATTGTGGAGTCCATTTTTAAACAGTGCAGATGTAAGTGAGGTTCATAATTATGTGGTATAAGCTAGGTTGAAGTAGTGAGTTTTCAGGCGTGATTTAAAAATGCTAGCTGTTGGTGCTTGCCTCACTAGCAGTGGTAATGTGTTCCACAGCTTATTGTTTGCTCGCAGTTCTCCGCCCCTCCCGCCTGCTCCGGCAGGCCTGCGAAAACTACGGACCTGAAGATCCAAAACCGTCTCCTTCAGAATCTTGTTGTCCAGGGTGATCCGCGTCATTCCCTCTTCCAGGGAAGAAACGGACTCCCGCAGCGACGCGTTCTCAGCGGCTAGCCGCTCCACCTGCTCATGGCTGAACTCCAGAGACTGACGGAGGTTCTGAAACTCCTGGTGTAGAACCTCAAGCAGATGAAGTCGCCCCTCAAATCCCAGAAGCCGTTTATCTATGGAATCTAATAATTCTAATATGTCCTTACGGGGAGATGAGGCCTCAGGCGAGTCCTGAGGACCGCTCCTCTTGGTCCCAGGTGTTTCGGGCTCAGCTGCTGAGTTCTTCGGACCATAACGAAAGACTCAAAAACTCTGTCAATATAGTTTTGTAAACTTTCTAAATTTTCTTCACTTACCTCCAGGTTGAGTGAGTTATAATTACCAGATTATTTTTTGCGTTGTCAGTAGATAAATTTGGCAAAAATGCGTCTTAATTGTGGATGTTTGTTAACGGGCTGCCATCTGCTTCAAATGCTGCCGTGTATCCGGTGCTCGGCCATCAGCGTCAGCGCATGCTCACCTCTGTCCCTTTGGATCTCATCTTGACAGTTGACAGCAACAGATTCCAAATGCAAATAGAACACTTGAAATGAACTCTGGACCTTTTATCTGCTCCTTGTAATTGGGACAATGAGGGAATAACACACACCTGGCCATGGAACAGCTGAGAAGCCAATTGTCCCATTACTTTTGGTCCCTTAACAAGTGGGAGGCACATATGCAAACTGTTGTGATTCCTACACCGTTCACCTGATTTGGATGTAAACACCCTCAAATAAAAGCTGACAGTCTGCAGTTAAAGCACATCTTGTTCGTTTCATTTGATATCCATTGTGGTAGTGTATAGAGCCAAAAATGTTAGCATTGTGTCGATGTCCCAATATTTGTGGACCTGACTGTAGTCGCATTGACTTTTATTCATTTTTTCATTCTTCCATGGACTCATGGTCCGGCAGTGGGCGTGACTTAGGCTCCCTATACAAGTGTGGGTCATTTATCGTTTATCCTTCTAGCTGCGAGGCAACAGTACCACTATGCAGCCCACATCAAAGACTTTCTAATTTGTTTAAATAAGATGCAATGCGATAATTGTAAAAACATATTCTGTCTAGAATGTAAGCCTTGTCACTTATTTTCCAAAACATTTTTTTTTGTTGTTTCTTAAAACAATCTTTTGTAAACACAGCACTATTCCTCAAAATGTAGTATACTAGAACAATAAAAATGACCCATACTGTGACTGCCATGTCTTTTTGTGGTGCTGTAACCTTACCATGAAAAAACACTCGCAGTGACTGACTGGCTGTATTAGCCCAACATCAGGTCAGACATTTACTATTCTTATCAGGATTCACTGGGTTTGATCACGTCAGGATTAAACAGCTGCTAAATCCGTTTTGTAGATGATAAGATCACCTGTCCATCACCACCTTACACCCCATCACCTCTTCTTTTTAGTTCTTTCTTCTTTTTTTAACCTATATCTGTATTTTCCCTTCCTTTTTACCTGCTTCTGTACCTTTACACCTGTATGGCACAACCACACAACTTTCCAACACTGCGTCAGACTCGACACGCACACACACGCACACACACACACACGCATACATACACACACGCGCACACACACACACACACACACACACACACACACACACACACACACACACACACACACACACACACACACACATATATGTATATTAAATTCACAGCACAATATCATAATTTATGCGTCAAATAATACAACCACAAACACTGTTGGATCTTTATTATTATTATTATTATTATTATTATTATTTATTATTTACTTTTCTGTTATTTATTAACATACTATTTATGCATTTATATACTTATTCCATCTTATTCACATGAAGGCGTCATATTTTAGCTACTCACACACACATCTATGGGTGCACTAAGGTTTGTCTCATGGAACGTACATGGGGTTGGCTCTAGAGAGAAGAGATTAAAAATTTTTGATCAGTTAAAGAGAGTGCAAGCAGACGTAATATTGTTACAAGAGACTCATAGATCTGCCACATCCGCAGATGAACTTAAAACACCTGAGTTTCCCAGCATGTTCTCTGCCTGCTATAACTCTAGGCAAAGAGGTGTAGCTATTTTAATACACAAAAACATCAATTTCACAGTATTGGACACAGTTTCTGATCCAGAGGGTAGATTTATAATGTTAAAAATATCTATACAGAACCAACGCTTATGTATCGTCAGCATATACTGTCCAAATATTGATGACCCTCCATTCTTTCATAATTTTTTCTCTGTACTCTCCGAACACTTGGACTGTCCACTTATACTAGGAGGTGATTTTAATTTTTGGATGAATTCCTTAACAGACAGGCTCAGTACAGCTGGGACTCAGCGCAATTGGCAATCCACTAATATAGTTAAACAGTACATGAGTGATTATGGGCTTTGTGATGCATGGCGATCTCTTCATCCTAACCGTAGAGAGTATACTTTTTTTTCGCACATCCATCACTCACTCACGTTTGGATTATTTTCTAGTCAGCAGCTCATTGTTGGCTGAAATTTCAGACACTGTGATACACCCCATAGTTGTCAGCGACCATGCTCCGGTTTCTTTAACTCTGGTAAATAAAAAGACAATCCCACTAAGCAAAAACTGGAGGTTTAATACATCAATGCTTAAAGACGAAGGTTTTATTGATTTTTTTAAAAAGGAGTGGGCTTTATATTTAGAACATAATGACCTGCCTGGAACATCAGCACCTATTCTTTGGGAGGCAGGAAAGGCAGTGATGAGAGGTAAAATAATCTCTTTCTCATCACATAGGAAATAACTTTAAACAAACATATTCAGGAGTTAGAGGAAATCATCAAGTCTTTAGAGGCATCCACAGAAGAAGAGTCAATGAGCAAATTACGTAAAGCTAAATTAGAACTTCATGGAATTATTGACAAAAAGACACAATTTTTAGCACAAAGACTACGAATAGAAAACTTCGAACATAGTAATAAATCAGGTAAATTCTTAGCTAGCCAATTAGAAATAAATAAAGAGAAAACTACCATATCTGCTGTTAAAGACTCAACCGGGAATATAGTTAATGACCCTGAAAGAATAAACAACACCTTAAGAGACTTTTACCAAACGTTGTACTCACCACAGATAAACCCATCAGATCATGAGATCAATGAGTTCCTTGACAGGATAACACTTCCTAAATTATCAGACAGCCAAGTTACAGTCCTGGGCTCGCCACTAACATCAGCGGAGCTCCAGGAAGCCCTTAAATCCATGACTAATAGGAAAGCTCCAGGTCCAGACGGGTTGCCAGTAGAATTCTACAAAGAATTCTGGATCATTCTGGCTCCAACATTTTTCAGAATGGTGAGGGAAATCGAAGAGAGCGGCAGATTACAGCCGAACATGAATTCAGCCAATATTAGTCTCTTGTTAAAACCAGGCAAAGACCCAGCATTTCCAACCAGCTATCGCCCAATTTCTCTTATTAATGTTGATTTCAAAATAATTTGTAAAGCCCTGGCCAAAAGATTAGAGAAGGTAACCCCCTTTATAATACACCCTGACCAAACTGGTTTCATTAAAGGTAGACAGTCATCCACAAACTCACGTAGATTACTTAATTTGATAGATTTCTCTTACAGTAGAAACATAGAAACTAGTATATTATCTCTAGATGCAGAAAAAAGCTTTTGATAGAGTTAACTGGAAGTTCTTATTTGCAACTTTACATAAGTTTGGCTTTGGGAACTTCTTCATAAACTGGCTACAAACATTATACAGTTCACCAACAGCACGTGTCAGGACGAACGACCAAATATCAGCTAGCTTCTGTCTTCAGAGGGGGACCAGGCAGGGATGCCCACTCTCCCCCTCACTATTTGCTATCTTTATCGAACCACTAGCAGCAGCAATTAGGCAAACAACAGACATTAAAGGGATAAAGTGTAAGAAAATAGAACATAAGATCAGTCTTTATGCAGATGATGTTTTACTCTTTCTCCAGAATTCTCAATCCTCTCTCTCCCAAGCAATAGAACTGATAAACTCTTTTTCAAAAGTTTCAGATTACTCTATAAACTGGTTAAAATCCACAGTTCTACCAATTAATTTCTCATTTGTCAGTTTGCTTAATATACAATTGGAGTCAGGGAATATCACATACCTGGGAATTAATATCTCTCCCAAGTTAGCAGATCTAACCAAACTAAACTACATCCCACTTTTAAGGAAAGTGGAAGATGATCTTGCAAGATGGAAATCCTTACCAATATCACTCATGGGGAGAGTTGCTACAATTAAAATGATGGTCTTACCCAGAATAAATTACTTATTCTCGATGATCCCAAACAAGCCACCAGCTGACTGGTTTAAATCTCTGGACTCCTCAATTACTAAATTCCTTTGGCAGGATAAACCTCCACGAATTAGCTTAAAAATGCTTCAGAAGACCAAAGACAGAGGAGGACTGGATTTACCCAACTTTTATTATTATTTCTTAGCCAACAGGCTGCAATATATACCAAGATGGTTGCAAGATAACCCATTAGACGAGTCCTGGTTAGATATAGAACAGACACTTTGCAATACGATAGAGCTTTCAGACTTACCATTTATTAGCTCAAGCATAAGAAAACATGAAAGCTTTAAAAGTATTAGTTTCAGCACTTCTCTGACAGCATGGTGGGAGTATCTTAAAATGACAGAGTCTTCACTAGTGCCATGCAGACGCACACCTATCTGGAACAATCCTGACATTTTGCAAAACAACAAAATGATGAACCTTCCGGACTGGAAAAATAAAGGAGTCCTATACCTGGAACACATATATGAAGGATTGGACTTCATCCCATTTAATCAAATAGTCTTCCAATTTGGAATGGATAAGAATAGCTTTTTAGAATATCACCAAATTAAATCTGTAGTCAAACAAAAATTTAAGCTCAATAAAATAGAATTACAAACACCACCAAGGGTATTAGACTTTTATAATCTCAAACCCCCCAAACTACTGTCTAAAGTATATAAGACACTGTCCAAAATAGACGATAAAATTGCAATCCCTATTGAAAAATGGGAGGTGGATCTATCAGTTAGCTTTGACCAGGGCTTCTGGTCCCAAACTTGTTTAAAAACTTTTAAAATGATCAGACACCCCAATTTACAAATAATTCAGTACAAAATTCTACACAGAGTACACTATACAGGTCATCGGATGTTCAAGATGGGGTTTGTGTCGTCTGACACCTGTACACACTGCACAAACAACATTCCTGACAATTACATTCATGCACTGTGGTCCTGCCCACCTGTCCAGGAATTTTTGGGTAGAGTATGTGAGGATCTGTCAAAATGTCTGAAATGTCATATCCCAACTTCCCCCTCTCTTTGTTTACTGGGACAGCTGCACGATGTCCCGATTGCAACATCTTTGGTTCACGTGGTTCTGACTGCCATGTGCATCGCTAAGAAAACTATCCTCTTGAATTGGAAAAATAGAGAAACTCTCTGCATCAACCAGTATAGAAATCTTTTGTTAGATCATATTGCACTTGATATAGCCTCTGCTTCCACTTCAGATGAATCTCTCTGGGCTCCTTTGATCGGTTCCATCACATAGCGAGGGTGGGGGGCCATTGATGTTGTCCTGCGGGATGGTGTGGGTGGGGGGGTGTGGGGTCTGAGTTTGGAGTATCCGGATGTTCCCTGGAGGTGGGTTCACTGGGGGTGTCTGGGACTGGGGGGCTGTTGCCCCCCTCTGGAGGTGCTTGGGTTGCCTCGGGGGGTGGACTGCTGGCGGTTGTGAGTGGGGCCCCTTGGGGATCTTGGCGGCAGCCATGGGTCACTGCCTGGCGGCTGCAATACCCCTAGGCGGGTCTGGGTGGGGGCCTGGGGGCTCGGGGTTTGGGGGTGGCCGGCCCCGTGTGGGGATCTGGGCGGGGCCTTGGGGGTCGGGTCCTGACATGTATGCTGCCAGGAAGAAGGCAGGAACACTCAGCAGTGCCTGGCCCGGGTTCGGGGGCATCAGGTAGACCTTGGCTCCTCTGCCGTTCCATCACAGGGGAGGGGGAGGTCCAGGACGGGGAGGACCAAACCTTACCTGGATGTCCCATGTCTTATATATTCTGGAAGTTGTGCAAATGCAGGGGTGGGCATAGATATTCTGCTGGGATGGGGCTGGGTTGGTGCCCTCGGACTCCGTGAGGCTCTGTAATGCTGCTGCTTTGGGCCCTGGCAGGATGGGCTGGGGTCTCCATGCCCTGGGTGGCAGTTTGACAACAGAGGTGCCTATTGGGGCCAGTAGGGGAGCTGGCTCCCTGGAGGGCTAAGCCCAACCAGCCATTCCTCCCCATCCCCGCATGTTTCTCTCCTCCTGCTCACTCACATCATCACACAAACATACGCATAGGACCTTGGGGGGTGGGCAAGTCAGGGAGTGCGGGTATGGACCCCATTTCCGCATTCCTGTGGCAACCTGCCCCCCAATTTTATTTGCACCTTATACACTTCCACTGACGACATTCCACACAAACACACACTTAGGGCCTTGGGAGTGAGCACATTCAACGGCATTTGGCAGGGGGATATTTCAGCCTCCTCCCGAGTGCCGGTGCCCACTTCCAATTTTAAACCGCACTTAGACGCTGATGGCTGAGGGTGTAAGTGGGGTGGTGCGGTGGCATCAGCTGGCATATGCCGGATGATGCCCGCACTGCCCACTCACCACAGCCATGGAATACACCTCATGATCACACAACACTATATTGGAGCAGGTGGAGGGAGACTAGGAGTCTTAGCCACCTCTGTTGTTGCTAGGCTTCCTGGGGCTGGAGGCTAGGAGGGAGATCTGGCCGTCTGGTTGGGGTCTGGGGTGGTGGGTTGCTGTGCTCAGCGTTGGGCGGGGGAGCCTGCTCATCAGCACCCCAGCAGAAAGGGTCAAACTCTGGTTACCGGTGATGGTTGTACCCCATGTGCAGCAGTACCGGGACCAGAGTTAATAGGGTGTGTATGGGGAGCATGAGTGGGTGTCCGGCGTGCATTTTTGTAAGTCTTGGGTTGTATGTGCATGTGTGAGCATGAGGGAGGGAGTGTGTGACTGTGTTTGTGTATGACTGTATATGTCAGGTGGGGCCTTTGGGTCCTCCCCTCTCCTGGAACTTCTCTTGATGATATAGATCTTTGTCCCCCCTCCCCCTGCCACACCTGGTGTGGGGGCTTGTGCCATGGTCTGCCTGAGTGTTCGTGGCAACCGGGTCTGGGGGTTTAAGATTTTGGCATCTGCCTGATAGATCCCGGTGGCTGCCTGGTGGGGTCTGGGTCCCTGGGCTCTGCTGGGTCCCCGGCGGGGGTGGTCACCCCTGGGTCCCGGGTCGCTGGGTCCCGGGCTCGGCCGGCTAGGGGGTGGGAGGCTGCGGGCGGGCCTGTGGGCTTGCAGCTGATATCTCCAGGGACTCTGCCGGCTGCTGGTTGTGGCCCCCCGGGGCGATCCTCTGTGCCTCTCGAGGGGGGCGGGGGCCTTTCTGGTTGCAGTCTCCTTGGGGTTCCTGCATTCTGGGGCAACGCCTGGATCTCTGGGACTTGGAGCTCAACCCCCCCCCCACCCCCCACCCCCCCGTCTCCTGCGCATCTTTGGGGGGCGGATCTGTGGTCCCTCACACTCTCTGTTGGACGCTCCTATAGAGAAACCTTAAATAAACAAGCGCGTGTACACACACAGGTGCTCACATGGTGCTCTCAAAAGTATGGGCTTGGGCACGTTCAACACATGTCTTAAGACTATGGGGGGCACTTAATGCATTGTGATTTATTATCGTGATTCTTCAGTTAAGCAATGTTGATTTTATATATATATATATATATATATATATATATATATATATATATTGTCTTTTTGTTTTTTTTCATCAAGTTGACGCAGTGATAGGTAGATCTTGTTGTATTGTTGTTGTGTCCCTTTTTTGTGTCCTGTTTTTTTTTTGGCTTTTTCTGCAGGTCTAGAAGCAGACTCTTGTTCATTGTTTATTTTTGTGGACCCCCCCCCCCCCCTCCTCTCTCCACCTTTTCTCTTCCTTTCTCTTTCACCTCTGTCTCCGTGTCTGGTCGGAATTACAAAGCATTCAACAACAATAACAATAAAGTTTTAAGTATCAGGCGTGACATTAAAAGCAAACGCTTTGATGCTCCACCTGAGAATAAATCTGTAAGGCTTGTCACCAGCATTCAGACATCAATTCTGCTTGCTTCACAGCCAGACAGGACACGGTAATAATGAAAAAAATATTTAAAAAAAACACTCACAACAGATGTGGAGCATGTGTAGGCAAGTTTACTTAGACTGTAGCCCAATTTATGATGCACTCTTGGCATCCTGAAATGTTTCTTGCATGAAAGTTTAAGTTCCAGTGCCAGTTTTGTGGGAAATGGTGGATTGAAATTGTTTCAGTTTATTGTACATGCCGCAAATGGCCTAATGTGGTCTGGCCTGCACATTCCTCAATCAAAGGAGCTGCAGACTTTATGTAAATTTAAACACAAAAATCTATGGCAAAATAAAGAACTGATACTGGTACATGTTCTGTTTTTATGTTGTTTATATAGAAAAGTGTGTTTTTCAATAGCGATTTCTGTTGTTCAAGAATGGAACTGCAGAGAGTTCAGTGCAACTTCATCATCAATTTAAACAAAGCTCTTTTAGCATCAAAATCATTAAGAGGGTTTAAGTCAGTCTTCTAAAATGGACCAGAACCCCTCTGTATGCTACTATCACAAATTTGCATCAAACCACTTTAGGCCATAAAGGGTCCAGGTTGAGCATTACCCAGGCTTTCCACTGGATGCGTAAGCAGTGCGTAACATCTGTGAAGCACAAAATACAGCTAATAGAAGCTGTTAAGTGTTTGTTTTTTATCCTACTGGACGCCCAACAGTGCATCTTGGATGCATCCTACAAGCATATTGTCACGCCACTCTGCTAAATGTATGCACCAGGTTCATTTTATATGCGCTATGCTTCCAGAACACATCAGGCTCAGTACTTCAGATTGAGCCACACAGAGAGCAAATCACCCCAAATCAACTTTTTCTGTTGATAAACTGTATGAGTGTTTAATAGCACTGCAGAGATACTTAGTCATCATTTTGGCATTGTAGTGCATTATATTCAAAATATAAATATGCTGTCTAAAATCATCAGTATGGCGACAATTAGATGGGGGTGTGCATCAGTCGCTACCATTGCGCAGTCCTCGCAGTCTGCCTGTCTGCCTTTTTGTTGCATTTTTAAACTGGAAGTGTGGATGGAGTAAAGCTCTGGTAAGGTGATGACTTGCTCTTTAAACATGGGAGAAGTTTAAAACATCCTTAAAATTTCAGAGTAAAGTCTAATTTATACTTCTCCACCTGCGTCGGATGCAACGCCATTATTCGTCCTTTCGAGTGCTCTCCAGCAGGCTTGCAAGTACGGACGGAGTCGAGCTCTCTTTTCTAAACATCCGTCCAACGAGACGGAGTGCAAGCTTGTGATTGGTCAAGACGACAGTGCCACCATTACACTCTCAAAATCATAGAGAGCTGAAGATGTCTAGCGAGGCAGCTTGAAGATTACCTTGCGGAAAAGCTCTAAAAATATGAACCCCTTAATCACCCATGACCGGAGGAGTGAAAAGATGTGCAGCAAGCATTTTATCTGTGGACGGAAATGACGGGAAGAGTGGGTTTAGAGCGAGGTGGCGAGCACATTAAGAAGTGGAGGAGAATGGGAGACAAAAGTCTCTTAAAAGTCTTTTAAGTGCCAAAAACACAATTTAAACACGATAGTATGTGCACTATCTTGGACCGAATACATAACAGGATACCACAGAACAGCGCCACGCCCTCTGTTGTCCTGTCGGAGAATTGCTTTGCAACACTCCCTAAAGCCTGATTCATACTTCTCCGTCTGCGTCAGTGCGGAGACATGCATCGTCCTTGCGGACCTGACGGAGAGCTCCGCAAGGATGGACAGAGTCGAGCTCTCTTTTCTAAACATCCATCAGTCGAGACGGACAACACAAGCTTGTGATTGGTCAGGATGCCGCTGTTGTCTACACCGCCGCCATTGCGCCCTCAAAAACATAAAGGGAGCCGAGGATAACTAGCGTCAGACACGGAGAAGCTTGAAGAATACCTCGCGAAAAAACTCTAAAAACATGAACGTTTAATTCCCCCGTGACTGGAGGAGTGAAAAGATGTGCAGCAAGCGTTTTATTGGTGGACGGAAATGACAGGAAACGTGGGTTTAGAGGTGGCGAGCGCATGAAGAGGTGGAGGAGGATGAGAGACAAATTTGTCTGTGTTAAAAAGTCTCTTATATACAAAAAAAAACACAATATAAACACTATCTTGGACCGATACATGACAGTATACCGCAGAACAGCGCTACGCCCTCTGTTGTCCTGCCGGGGAATTGCTTTGCAACACTCCCCAGGATACGGAGAAGTATGAGAGCAAAACACTTCCGTCAACCCGTGCGTGTCTGTCTCTTGCGGAGCTGACGGAGAAGCATGAATCAGGCTTTAGAGACGGAGAGGTCTGAAGGAAAAACGTCTCCGTCCGTTTTTGTGTGTCTTCCTCGTGGAGCTGATAAAGGAGTATAAATTAGACTCAATCGATACGTGCAGAAACCTCCTTGGCTTTAAAAACAATAGAAATAGACCACTGACCTTTTGAATACATGCTTTCATCCCTCTCCTTGATTGTTATCATGTAAACTTGCAAAATCTTTGAGTCTTGCAATTCTTTGATTTCACAAACTTGTGGGAAAAGGCATTCGCAGCCACTGCATGTCCTCTCAAACTGTGATTGTTATCTTTTCTACCTACTACCAACTGTCTCAAGAGCAAAATCTCAGTCATGTCAATGTGCACAACTAATTTCAGAGTGACTCGTTTCATTTCATCTTTTCTTTTTTATTATTTATGAAGAACTGATTTCTTTTCAATACATTTGTAAATGGTTCAGTGATGTGTTCTACAATCTAGCCAATTACTGTTTCAGCCGGCAAGACTCCAGGGATCCGGAACATACATGGCCTGAAGGTACCCATCTCAATAATTGTTTCGGCTGCCTTACACAGAGAACGAGGGGAGGGGAGGGTGGGAAGTTGAGTCAAATGGATTGGTAACACTGTGTTCCACTTATTGAAATGTCAATTGAAGTCAAGGCTCTCTTTTCTTTCACTCATTCTCTTGTTCCCCACGACCATGTTTATGTATGGGAATATCTGGCTGTGCCTGTCACAGAGCCTGTCTTTCTCCATCTCAGGAGCCCTGTATGCTTGATTCTCATGCTGGGAAAGTCATTTAATATCAAGGTGTTCCTGTTAAAGTCTGATTCCCCTCCAGAGTGTTATGATCCTCTCTTTCCATATGATGGAAGGAATATCAACATTGGTTAGAGCGAAATCAGGCAATAAGAAGATGCCATTGTTCAACCATGAAATTGTCATTACAAGCCCCCAAATGGCCTTCCACAGGCCTTCCCATTTTATGTTCAGCATATGTTGCCATTGAAAGTCACTGCTAATTATCATGGGTTAAATGACTTGACACCTCCTTCCTCTCTCCCGATGATCCATATTATATCCATCTGCATTTCAATGACAAAATCAACCCCCACATCACCAAAAGTGCCTTATTTAATGCACTATCAGAGGAGCTTTTGTAACAACTACTGAACTGTGTCAGCTTTTCCCTCATTTTTACTTAAGGTCAAGTGTCTGTTTTGAGAAAATGGTGTTCTCCAAAAACCTTTAGTCTTTTGGTAATTTTTCCTTCCTTCTACAAAAGTAATTGGCTAAGGGAAACCTTGTGTGGCATTTAAATGAGGTTTTCCTGGGCACTAATTAAAGAAAGAATCCCTGAGCTTTTGTGAACCCAACGCAATGGCCTTTTGACCTCAATTAATGAGTTATTTTTAGTATCCCCTTTACAGAGTCTCATCTCTTCATTTGTGTTGAATATCTGGGTTGAGTATGGAGGTCTTTGGAGTAAACATGGATGCAGATTAATAGATATAGGATGAAATGAACAAAGTCCCCAGTGAGACGTCAAATTTCAGTGTCTTAAGTTTTTATGTAGCTATTACAAACCCATTTATAGCTGTCTCGTTTTGTCTTGTGAAACTATACTTCTGTATGTTGATGCTAATTTTTCCCCTTCTGCCAATCATCGTGCTTCCTTGTTTCAACAAGAGCCTGTTTGTTAATCATTGTTGTTTATACAGGGATCCGTCCATGTGCTTGTCAGATCTTTTTAGGTTTAGACCACTTCATTTTTCTCATTTGTATCTGCATGTCTCAGGTTAATACAAGACCTAACCCAGGCAATGACTGCCCCCAAGTAGTTCCAGACTCAATGACCAACAACAGGTGAGGTGTATTTTTTCCTATCACAAAATTTTATTAGCAGTGATTTGATACTTTATCAGATAATTAGTAGATTGTTTGAAATAATTGTCTTTAACTGAGCCTCTAATATTGTATTTTTTTACATCATTCAGCTTGAAAAAATCTTCCGCTGAGCTGAAAAGGATTTTGACAAATGGTCAAGTGAGTGTTTTTCCTTTTTTTGTCAAACTGTTGACATGTAATACAAATTGTGTGTCCGTGGCCTCACCTTACTGCATCCAGGGTAGCTGGTTCATGGGTTTGAAGAATGAAAACTTTCTTTTTGCCCAATTTTTTTTCTCTCTCTCTCTCTCTCTCTCTCTCTCTCTCTCTCTGTCTCTGTCTCTGTCTCTGTCTCTCTCTCTCTCTCTCTCTCTCTCTCTCTCTCTCTCTCTCTCTCTCTCTCTCTCTCTCTCTCTCTCTCTCTCGAGGGCGCTTACAATCTACAAACTTACTGTTTTATCTTTTAAAAGCTCATTCTGCTGCCTCAAATATTCACATTTTCTTTATTTTACTAAACAACTAGATATAACTAGTATGTACCATCATTTTCTGTATAACTCTGCATTCATTTTATCCACATTTGTCTTTTATATACATTTAGAATTTTATTTGTAATTTTTATTACCATTTCTTGTCCGGGGATTGGACCGCCAAGGCTCCCGCCTTGGTCTGCCACCCGATTCGCATTGCACCGGACCCTTCATGTTCCTCCTGCGGGTGGTGGGTCCACAGTTGGACGAGCCCATGTATCCGGTTCGGGCTGGGCCCGGCCGGGCCCCATGGGCGAAAGCCCGGCCACCAGGCGCTCGCTCACGGGCCCCAACCCCAGGCCTGGCTCCAGGGTGGGACCCCGGTAACCCTCCGGGCCGGGTACTCCGACTCTTCATTTTAACCGCCATGAAAGATCCTTCGAACCGTTCTTTGTCTCACCCTTCACCTAAGACCAATTTGTCATGGGAGACCCTACCAGGGGCACTAAGTGCCCCAGACAACATAGCTCCTAGGATCATTAGGGCACTCAAACTCCTCCACCACGATAAGGTGATGGTTCAAGGAGGAGTAGAAGGCCCCCGGGTCGACCCAGGACACGTTGGAGAGGTTACATCTCCAATCTGGTCCGGGAACGCCTTGGGGTCCTGCCGGAGGAGCTGGTGGACAAGGCCGGGGAGAGGACGGCCTGGAGCTCCCTAGTTGGGATGCTGCCCCCGCGACCCGGACCCGGATAAGCGGAGGAAGACGAGAGAGATTTTTATTACCATTATGTACGTAGAAAAAAGTAATTAAATATCTCCAAGAAATGTTTTTTATTTTGTATCTTTTCTTCCTTTGGTAGTCAGTTTTGTTTATGTTTGGGAAAAGCTATAGAATGTAAAAATTAGAAAATGAGACATTTTAGAGCACATTTGATTCTATTTTAGCACATAAATCTTGCTGTGTAGAAATTGCACACTAAAACTGAACGTAAGGACAAACGCTACATAATGGTTTGTATGTAAATGGATCCAATGCACAAGTCCTGTGGAGTCTAAAATATTTATAAAATGTGTTGCATCTTTTTTTGTTGACATTCCTGCAGAAGAACAATTGACTTTAGTTACTGCATGGATCTAAATATCTTAATTGTTCACACAATTAATGCCATGCAGTAAGTATTTACCCAGTGATATTCATAAAAGTTTACAGAACCAAAACAGTCACAGGTGAGGGTATTGATGGAATAAATGAAGCACCAGCCATGTGAAACATCTTTGTTCACGGTCAGAGGTTACACAGAAAAAAGAAACTCTTCTTAATAATAACTAAAGCTTTTGAAGAACAATGTTGCACAAGGTAACTTGGCTACAAAATAAGATGAAGTTGTGGAAATACTGAATTAACTTTAAAGACCAAGTTCACTGAGAAACAGTTTTTTACTTGTTATGTTTTAAATATGATCGGTCACTCTGAGTTTAAGATGCGGGCTATATGTGACAGTAGTTTTCTAGCCCTATATCCTCAGCGGTGAAATGCTGAGATTAGAAAAGCAGATCTACGTCGCACTGAAAATAAGCATTTACGGACTCACCCATCTTGCCGCGCCAAGGGGAAGGCTGTTGTTGATTTATCGTCCAGCAGAGAGCAGAGCACGTCTCAGCTAGTAGTAGTTAACTGTTAGCATTCACAACTCCACAACATGGCAGAACTCCTTCAAGCGCGGGCTATTTGTCGAGATAAAACATCAACGTTGCAAAGTGAACCAATTCAGGGGTAGAGTTGCACTGCTGTTCTCCAATCATCGGAGAGGTGCCCTGATACCACGAAGTAAGGCTCCAGATCCTGTTGTGTTCTGCTCCCCTCTGACCTGGGTCACTTCTGTTTCCTGAAACAGGAGCATGAGAGCATATTTTCCCACTGAGATTTACTCAGGCAATTGATTTATACTAGAGACCCCTGCAAATATATTGAAAAAATGAGCGAACTTGGTGTTGATAAATTCTGCCTTGTAAAAATAAGATAGCAGGATGATCTAATCTAACCTGACTGATTTTGTTCTCTTTTTAGATCAAAATAGGATTGAGTGATATGAAAAAACATAAAAAAATTTCTAAACTACCCATAAGTCACTGCCCCACTCACCAAAACACAATATCCTTTAATGAATTGGAAAGCAAGTGTTGTATTGATCTCTTCTTTTTGGTCCTCTATTTTCCCCTCATGTCACTGAACTTGGGGTGACCTGATGCCTAGCTTGTTTATGGCATCTAATAACAAAGACACTCTTTTTTTTCCCCCTGTGTTCAAATGGTCCACTGGATCAGTGGTTTCTCATCTTATAATGTTAAATATGCATGCTTGTTTTTCTGCAGATAAATGCCCAAGACATCCACTATCAGGAGCAACTTGGCCATGGAAATGGAGGCACGGTTTATAAGTGAGTGCACTCATATATCAACATTACAGTAAGAAAGTCCATGGTGGCTGCTTAAACATGTGAGAAGATGTGTTTAATGAGAGTGAGGGATCTGTTTTAGGTATAAATCATTTCTAAGAACTGGATGACTATAGCTTGAGTCCAAGTTTTAAAGATTTCTGACAAGATAAATTTGGCTGCTGTGTGGATAAAGTTCTCCATAACTCACCTCATTTACCCTGTAGTCCATTTATCTCTGTGTTTGGTGTGACATCTATCAGGCTGGTTTATGTCTGTATCGTTATTTATTTATTCTGGTTTGAAGGTTGCAAACATATGATATTGATTTGGGGCTGTAAGCTATGACAGCCATCGACCTAATCGGTCTATAGTGCAGCACTTTCCTTTCCTCTGTGAAGCACTTCATCCTCTAGACTAATGCATTACCAACCTGCTAGCAGTATGACAAGGTTGGCATTTGTGTTGCTCCTTCTATCTTTCTTTCTCCACCTTTTCCTGAAATTTCTATCAATTTTCAGCTATTGAGCTGCTTTATTGAGATTGAAGTATTGATCACTGCTAAGACTAACCTTGACTTGACTGACCGCTGTTTTTCAGACCGTCCTCAGCCAAACTAGTACATATTTAAAATGTAACATGTCCAAAAGACCATCTTTTGGTTTTTATTGACATTCTTTGCTTTACATTTTTTCTGTTTTATGATTGTAAGATTCTTTCAAAGGACTCCAGTCTTTCATAGTTGTAAGTGAATGTGATTGTTCATCAGTTTGGTTTTAGAAATGGTTACACTGCACTGAAGAAAGCCAATACTGCAAGCCAACAACTTCTCAGTCAATTTAGCCCTGCAAAAATCTATATGCACTGGTGTTGAAAATTTCATGGTTGAATGGAGGAGATAAGCAAAAAAATAAATAAATAAAAACGGTTAAAAGCCCTCAGGCTATTGTTTCAATTATTTGTATGTATTTCTTTATTTCTGATTTATAATTCAATTCAGACTCATTAAGCATTTAGCAAGGTGTATTTTTGGCCAGAACAATGAGAACAAGCAAAACTGTGAAAATATACTTTATAACAACTGAAAATCTACTTTAATCTGGTCCTGGTAGTTGTTGTACCTCCTTTTCAATGTAAATTTGTTACTTTTCATTTTTAACATTAACACTCTAATTCATCCCATTCCATGTAAACCTACTGGTTATGCTCTTAATGGAGAAAAAGGTTAAGTACATTTTTAAAAGTGTGTACTTCACCAATTTAGCCTATTAAATATGTAGATTACAATATTTAATAGAAAACACATTGATATTGTCTTCAGAAAAGGTTGACTAGCATTTGTACATAAAAAATTAAAATTTCAAAAATGATATGCATAGAATTGTACAAGGTCACAGTCACCCTTTCATACCCTTTTGGAAATCAAAACCCTTTGGTCAATGTCAGTGCTTGTGACTCAAACAGTTTCTCAGAAAATAAGACATTTTGCTTTCATAGAATAAACATTTGCTCAGAGAGAATGGACGGGCTCGGATACCAATTTTATGTCCTTGTCCATCTCTGCAGGTTGGTCCAGCGTAGATTGGGTTTATCAAATGTGAATGGAACTATGAATGGCTCCTCACCTATTAACCTTTTAGCCCATTTATGACCCAGAGCCATTTAGACTCAATTAAATGTTACCAACACCTCAGCTTTTCATTGCCACATTCTGACCCAGCTATCCATCAAAAGCCCTCTTTTTCTTTTATTACACACTGTCCAGCAATCTAACCGACAGTATGATTTATAAATACTGTAACAAGGCCACGCATGACCCGTGGATCCAGCAGGCCAGTTAAAATGTTTGCTTGGCTGTAGTCTCATCCTAGGAGTTTCAGGCTTATACATGGAATGTGATTCATAAACCTGAAACTCCCAATCCATAATTTGAGTTTAAGAAGTCTTTTATGGTGAGTTTCTGTCATATTTTCTGAAATTAAGACATTTTAATCAAGTGTACAAAATGCTTTTTATGCAAGCTCAAGCAAACTGAAATAAAGTGAAGTAACATTTATAATTGGCTACTGTGATGGAATTCAGCCATTTTTTTTAGGAATCAACCTAAACGTGAACTACTAAAACAACAAAAACATTTAATTGACATTACCATTAAAGTTGTAAGAGTTGTCCTTTCCTTATGTGGCAGCGCTAATATTTACCTTATCCGGTATAATAAGTTGCAGCTATGCCTTTCTTATTTCTGCATATGCTTGTGCAGTCATAAGTATTTATGGTTGTGCTTGTTTCATTCAGACAGAGTATTTATAGTAGTATTAGATTAATTAATCGGTTGGAGACACAGGCGGTGTTTCAACCCATGTGACAAAGATGAATGTCTAAGTTAGCCATGATCTAGGACGCCAGTCTCTGTAACCCATAGCCCCAACTTCATAGACATCGTGAGAGGCCCTATGAATACTGCATGATAGAGCTTTTATTACAGAGCGAGCTGGAGTGTAAATAAGATCCAGGGAATGGGGCGCATTTACTGGGGTCAGATCACGGGGAAGTGGCAGCGGGTGGCTATGTAACCTTGTCCCCAAGTCTCCAGCTGTCAAAGCCCATCGCTGTAATTCATACCTGGATGCTCGGCCACAATGTGGTCAAGGACAGTCTGAGGATGCAGTTTAAACCAACCAGTCATCACCCCTAAAGTATCCTTGTTATGTTTCTTCTATGTTTTTTTTGTAATTCCACTGGTTTTCTGTTCCTATCTAACACACAGAGTAGCAAAGTATTTTCCTTATTTTGCCAGCAGTTTCAGCTACGTCCGATCGTCTTTGTCAGCTTTGCTGTTGTCACTTCTGTTGCCATTTATCTACAATAGAAGTGACATCACCAAAGCTGTGATGAAGGCAATAAGTTTGGTAAAGTCCCATTAGTCAGTACTGGTGAAATGACATCTCTGTATTTGACTCATCCCTGTGGAAAGCAGTGACCTGCAGCTATGGCTGCGCTCAGGAACCATTTGGTGGTTTAACCTCCTAATCCAATAATGTCAAGCGGGGGAGACATCGGGTCCCATTTTTAAAGTTTTTGGTATGACCTGACTGGATTTGAACCCCGATTTCCCAATCCCAGGTGACACTCATACCACTAGGCCACTGAGAAGGTGCAGATAAGAACAGAAACCAATAAGCACCCTAAAGTATGTCCTGAAACCTTTTTTTTTTCTAAAGATGACCTCTCTTAATAATTTTATATCAAATTTCAACACATAGTTTTGTTCTCCAGGTAAAAGGGCAGCTCAGATACTTCAGGCTGAGTCAGGCTGTTCAGCATGTTGAGTTTTCCCACAAGCTGTTTGTCATGGTGATTACTTAGGCTTCATTCAGCTTGTCCTGTTAGTTTGTAACATGCCTATCTAAACAGTCTTGCATCAATTAACATACTTGTCTTAATTAAGAGGCAGCCGTCACAGTTAAGTGGTATTGACTGTAGCTTAAAGGAAGGCTGAGACATTGGGATGAAAACAAGACCATCAGTTGTTTGTGTGAAGAGCTTTGTTTAATCCACATGATGCATACGATCAAAAACATCAAGTCTTTCAGAAGAGACTCCACTACTCACTACTGTCTGTCGAGATTCTTTCATTTCATTTAATGACCTCTATAGGACTCTTGTTATTTTGGTAAAGAAACTCCCAACTGTTATGAAGGACAGCACTGGATAGCCGTTGGTCCCAACAGTGTGTAAATACCTAACATGTCACTAATGGGTGTCATTAATTAAAGTCCCAGGCTAGTTTAGAAGTGTCTGGCTAAAGAGCAATTTGACGCTTCAAAGTTAGACATTAAACACACTTTGCACCATACACATTCCCTCTCTAGATGACCCACTGACAAACGAGTAGTTGGGTATCACATGCATTAAGCATGCTTGCAAACCAAGTAGTCTGCATGACGTACATTGAACCCACCTCATCCCTGTCACCTGACAGCTGTTGGACAGTATTTGTCCTTGAGGATTGTTTGGTAAGAGCTTTTGAGGCATTGTCACAGCTACTGTAAACTAACCTTCAAGGGCAGTAACTAAAGCCGCTGCATGCTACTAAGGTGTTTACTAATTAAATCATTATGGGGCCAGTCGGTGACTGCTGCTTTACCTGCAACTCTACACTCTGTCTGAAACAGCTTCAGATGAGGTCGACTGGATCTGGTTTTTGGTTGTGATCTATTATTCCTGACTTTTTAAAGTTACACTGGTGTTTGTTGCCAGTACATGCACTTTATCACATTATTGCAGCAAACTAAAAGTGTTCTCATGTCCATTTAATTTAGAGGTTTTATTAGTCCATGATGCTTTTTTCTCTTATCCCTTTAGAGCATACCATGTTCTCAGCAAGCGTGTTTTAGCTGTCAAGGTGAGAATTTCTTTGATTACATGATAACCACGGTACTCTTTCTTTCATTCATCTTTCCATTTTATCTTCAAATAATCAGTTTGTGTTGTGTTTATTGAAGGCTGTAACCCCATTTAAAACACTTGATTACAGGTAATTCCTTTGGATATCACGGTGGAATTACAGAAGCAAATTATGTCCGAATTAGAAATTCTGTACAAGGTTGGTGTTGACTTGTCATTTGTTCGTCTTTGTCAAAAGAACATATTCCTTTTATCCCCCTGAATCATGCTGTCCTTCAATATTTGCATTGTTAATTAACCAGATAAATGTCATATACCACAGCTAGGCTTACCACAAGCTACCAGTTGGGTTTGAAGTTACCTCAAGTCCTGATCTCAACCTGTTAAGCACGGTTTGCTCGGCAGGATTTTTAAACTGTCAGTTAATTTTCCAAACATGAGAGAGGCCACATGTGGTGAGAAAAAGTCTCAGCTCTACCAGTTTTGGTCCTACTCTGTGTGGTGGCTGCTATACGACAAAAACTACACACAAACCAATTTCACACTTAGACATTCCCTGTTCAGATGGAAAATCTTGCAAGATCAAACATGATGTCAGAGTAAACAAACATGGCAGAGAGACATGCAATGCATGTATGTAACCATGCTATCTGATTGGCTACAAGTCACTTTCAACAGGCAGCACTCTTGTTTGTCCTCGGAAATAATACCAAAACAATTCTACATGTTTGAAAGCCCAGATTTATGTTTGACAGCCTTCCAAGCTGATCAGAGTGCTCTTAACACACCACAAATGGTAGGAATGTTTGATAAGATTATCTCTACAGTCAAAGATCTGGTGCATCTTTAAGATTGTCGGAAAGGGACAATCGAGCCAAAACTCAGCTTGATTATTCTGCTGTGTGAATCAAGCATTAGAAAACCTTTAGGATGTTACAGCTTCAGCACTTAACTGAAGGATTTTTATGGGAATTTTATGCCCAATCTTCAAGAAGTCTTAGTGATGTCAGTCACTGATGTTCGAGAGAAAATGTGGCTCACAGCCTCCTCTCTAATGCATCTCAAAGGTTTTTCTTAAG
Organism: Nothobranchius furzeri; assembly: GCF_043380555.1. Classification (NCBI taxonomy): domain Eukaryota; kingdom Metazoa; phylum Chordata; class Actinopteri; order Cyprinodontiformes; family Nothobranchiidae; genus Nothobranchius; species Nothobranchius furzeri. The sequence goes on from NC_091749.1 coordinate 43,614,210, forward strand.
GTCGAGATAAGTTACATTCTTCCACACCCAACGTTCTCATCCATATATTTACTGGATCATCTGAATGCTTTGACTTAGTGAGATGTTCCAGCACTTTGGATAATATTGTGTACTTACACATGCACATGACAGAAGGTTTACTCAGTCACACAAAACAATCAGTTTGCAATATCTGTAAGATGTTTAAACAACAATATTGGAGGCAAGGAATTTCTCAAAATTGAAGCACGTTTTGATTGTTCTCCAGTTACGAGGAGTCTGCATAGTTGCTTGTCAAAGCAGCGGCCATTAAAATAACCAAGTCCTTTTAAAGTGCATCAGTACAGTTGACAAGACCTGTAATGAGTTCCTAGTTTACAGATTTGATTAGCGTGCCTGTTTGTCCCAACTAGACATCCCAAACGTTTCAATTAGTCTTTCTTTTCAAGCCGTTGACCAAGAAAAAACTGATTTTCAAATTTAAAGAAACTACACATTTTGTCCGCCCAGAGTTCCTTAAGGCTCTGGATGTTGTGGGGCTGTGTTGGCTGACGCTGCTCTGCAATATCGCGTGGACATCGGGGGCAGTCCCACTGGACTGGCAGACCGGGGTGGTGGTCCCCTTATTTAAAAAGGGGGACCGCAGGGTGTGTTCCAACTACAGGGGGATCACACTCCTGAGCCTTCCTGGTAAGGTCTATTCAGGGGTTCTGGAGAGGAGGGTCCTTCGGATTGTTGAACCCCAGATTCAGGAGGAGCAATGTGGTTTTCGTCCTGGCCGTGGAACACTGGACCAGCTCTATACCCTTAGGGGGATCCTTGAGGGTGCGTGAGAATTTGCCCAACCAGTCTACTTGTGTTTTGTGGATTTGGAGAAGGTGTTTGACCCCGTCCCTTGGGGGGCCCTGTTGGGGGTACTCCAGGAGTATGGGGTACCAGGCCCACTGGTATGGGCTGTTAGGTCCCTGTATGACCGGTGTCAGAGCTTGGTCCGCATTGCCGGCAGTAAGTCGGGTTCGTTCCCAGTGAGAGTTGGACTCCCCCAAAGCTGCCCTTTGTCATCGATTCTGTTCATAACCTTCATGGACAGGATTTCTAGGTGCAGCCAAGGTGTGGAGGGCATGCGTTTTGGTGGCCTGAGGATCAGGTCTCTGCTTTTTGCAGATGATGTGGTCCTGTTGGCTTCAGCAGAAAGTGATCATCAGCTTTCGCTGGAGCGGTTCGCAGCCGAGTGTGAAGCAGCTGGGATGAGAATCAGCTCTTCTAAATCTGAGACCATGGTCTTGATTTGGAAAAGGGTAGAATGCCTTCTCCGGGTCAGGGATGAGGTCCTGCCCCAAGTGGAGGAGTTTAAGTATCTCTGGGTCTTGTTCACGAGTGAGGGAAAACTGGAGCGTGAGATCGATAGGCGGATTGGTGCTGCATCTGCAGTGATGCGGGCGTTGTACTGGTCTTTCGTGGTGAAGAGAGAGCTGAGTCAGAAGGCGAAGCTCTCGATTTACCGGTCGATCTACATTCCTACCCCCACCTATGGTCATGAGCTTTGGGTGGTGACCAAAAGAACGAGATTGCGGATACAAGCGGCCAAAATGAGTTTTCTCCGAAGAGTGGCTGGGCGGTCCCTTAGAGATAGGGTGAGAAGCTCGGTCATTCAGGAGGGGTTCGGAGTAGACCCGCTGCTCCTCCACATCGAGAGGAGCCAGTTGAGGTGGCTCGGGCATTTGGTCAGGATGCCTCCTGGACACCTCCCTGGTGAGGTTTTCTGGGCACGTCCATCCGGGAGGAGACCTAAAGGTAGACCCAGGACACGGTGGAGGGACTATGTCTCTCACCTGGCCAGGGAACGCCTTGGGATTCCCCCGGAGGAGCTAGCCCAAGTGGCTGGGGAGAGGGAAGTCTGGGCCTCTCGACTTAGGCTACTGCCCCCGCGACCCGACTCTGTATAAGCGGATAAAAATGGATGGATGGAAGTTTTTATATGCTTTTTAGTGACTAACCTGTCCTTGTTTGCAGTGTGATTCGCCCTACATCATTACTTTCTTCAGTGCCTTTTTTGTGGAGAACAGGATATCCATATGCACAGAGTTCATGGATGGTGAGATTCTTTGTAATGTTTTTATTTTTTTGCCAGCTACACTTGTATATAAGAAGGACTTTGGGGAACCAACCTGTTTTCTCTGCTGAGTATCCATTTACACTTCTGCAGATCAAGAGAATGTCTGATCACCGTGAGCTGCTTAGCATGGCAGTGTGCTAAAAGCTACAAGGGTGTGATAAATCTTGACTGAAGTGCATTTGTGGGGGGTATCTGTGCGTGCGTGTGTGTGTGTGTGTGAGTGCGTGCGTGCGTGCGTGCGTGCGTGTGTGTGTGTGTGTGTGTGTGTGTGTGTGTGTGTGTGTGTGTGTGTGTGTGTGTGTGTGTGTCTTGACTGGTGTGAGATTGGGGACTGCACTTTTTATTTCTTTGGCTGTTTGTCTGAGTGTGTTAATGCAATGATTCCTGTTCCACCCATTAGCCAGTATGTCAGCAAAGTCATTGTAACTTCTGAGCACTTTTACATCAGGGAACTTTTCCACTTATGCGTTATTACTGACAACAAGGAAGAGTTTTGGATCAAGCAAAAAATCTTCAGTCGTTCATATTGTGACTTTTTGTGGAATGTTAACCCTTTTTTAAAATCTTTGAATCATTTTAAGTTGTCTTCAAATTTAGTTACAGTTTTTTTCGATTGCTAAAACGCATTTTTCAAAACTGTACGTTTCTTTCAAAACTGCACACACAAATTCCTAAACCATGGCTTCCCTTTGCAACAAAATCCTGCCATCACATATCTTAGCATGTTCCCAAAATGGAACACGTGTTTTCATTTGGTAAACACAGCCACATTTTCACATGACACACACATACCATTCATTGCTTAAACACAAGTAGCCTTTGGGTGAACACTACCAAGCATGGAAAGAACACTGAAGAGCAAAACTGAAAACACAATTGTCTAAATGGAACACAATGAATTACACACTGAATGTATGACAGTGCCCACTTTTCTCTGAGACAAACATTAGACATCACACAAATTTTGAGACAAAACATTTTATTTTTACAGTTAATGGTCCTGAAACCACTCATACACCTGGGTAGCCTTGTGGAAACTTACTTTTATGCTGCAGTCCCTGATTGCAAATTGCTCGCCAGACCCGAAAGTTTAGAGATTTGAATATTTGTGTGTTGTTGATTGAAGCTTTGAGAATTTCTGTGAGAAGTGTGTGTAAACCTGAAAACTGTGTGTTGTGTTTTGACAGCAAGGTAATGTGAAATTGGCATCAGAGTTTAAAGGAGGAAAATCAGAGTCCTAAAATGATAAAGAAATCTTAAGTAGTGATAAACTGAGTCAAGCGATTGGGAACAGAAGTAGAGGTTGTAAAAATTGTGCCTCATTTTTGCTTTTTGAGTTTTAGCAATCGAAAAAAACTGTAACTTAAATCATAATAATTGTGTTTATTACTGGCTGAAGAGCAACTCGTCTCATGCAGGTGGATCTTTGGACGTCTATAAAAGAATACCAGAGCATGTGCTGGGGAGGATCGCAGTGGCGGTAGGCACAATAATCAGCTTTTTGAATTATTAAACATTATAATTAAGGTAAGGTTAAAAACAATAGTAATTGCCACAATTCTTATTTTGTTTGCTAAAACATATAAAATCAGCAGTTGGGTATTGCCCTAAAGGCTGAAAATGCAGATTTGCATATTTCCCAAACCAAATTGAGGGAAGGGATTGTTTTCATGTTACTCAGTTAAAACCAGCATTTTAAATAAAATGGCCTTGATGTTGATTAATGTATGGCTCTTTTCCACACTTATTACCCCTTCCTCTGTCTCCATCTCCTCCTTTGTGTTGCTGTCCTTTAGCTTTGTTCGTAATCAGATGATGACAGCTACTTATTCAGTGCTAATTCTATTTCACAGCTTTCCCTCCTTTCTACTGTCACAGTTGTTAATTATCACTGAAGGAAAAACACTCAAGAGGGTGCGAGGAAAGCTGCAAATGCCAGTTGTTGCAACACCATCTTTCAGGGAGCTTTGGTGTTTTCTTAATTGATCTCAGTATGCTGTGCTGGACTGCAAGGTCCTTGGAAGTACTATCAGTCCCCTCATTGTGTTAATGAAGAAATCACAAAGTGACTTAAAACATTTGGAAACAAAGTTAAATACATGATTTCTCAAATCAAACTGGGTTATTTCGTTTAGGAAGAATGTTGCCTTTCCTCTAATTGTGTATAAACAATTAGTAATTACTAAAAAGGAAATATGTCATTTTGTTGAAACAAAATGCTTTTATTGTATGCAACTGACGATGAGCAATGCCCTTTTTAAAGGTATGCTTCACTCATTTATTTAATACATTTGCAGTGGTCTCTAATAGGAGTGAATGCCTTGTAAGTCATACTCTGGATACAAAAAGCCCTGGTGCACCTGTTTCAGGATCTAAAAGATTGCCATATCAGAGGAGAGCTTCAGATGGCAGGATTGGGAGTCTTACTTCCTGATATTTGAACATCTCACCTCTGATTGGCCAACCGCTAAGCAACTCTGCCACTGACTCCATTTACTTTGCAACATTGATGTTTTATCTTCATAAATAACACAAGCCTGAAGGAGTTCTGCTGTGTGGTGGTGTTGCTGATGCTAGGTTAGCATCTACTAGCCAAGACATATAAATTATAGATGAATTTCAAATATATTTTCCTCTCCAAAGATGATCGTTGTTTACGTATTGTAACCCCAGATTCTATGAGTCTAGTTGCAGCCCTTAAGCTAACTGCTATTGGAAAGGTGATCTCAGGATCAGCCAATTATGAAGAGCTTAAATGTACGCCCACCACGTGGGCACCCCTTGTGGGTTATATAAGTGGAACGACCCCACTGTTCGCCTCCGATGGCTCTTAGTCCTAACAGAACCAGTGGGGCCAGTGGCTTAAGGGCTGCGACTAGACTCATAGAATCTGGGGTTACAATACGTAACCAACGTTCTATTTCGTCTAGTCTTAGCCCTTAAGCTAGCTGCTATTGGAATAATGCGCAGCTGGATGGGTTTACGCCACACTGGTTAGCTCAACCAATGGACACACCCAACAAGTCTCCTTTTAGTGAGGGTCGCTCAGCCTCAGCCCAGGGCTTAAAAGGCTGAGGCAGCCAGAGATAAGAGTGAGGCCCCCACTAAAATTATCATCCACAAGAGGATGAAATTCATTCAAGTAAGGCTGATGTGGTGCCATAATGCTTTCACTCAGCCTGCTGAGGTCCAAGCACTGAACGAGTGATGGATCCTGAAGACACATCTCGTAAATAATAACGAGTAAAGGAACAGGGTGAAGCCCATGAAGCAGCCTGACAAATGACTTCCATTGACACACCACTGTGGGGCGCCATAGAAGAGGAAATCCCTCTGGCTGAGTGAGCCCTGAGTGTCTCAGGGGGATCCCGCCCTGCTGATTTGTAAGCGAGTGAAATGGCGTCGCATAGCCAGAGTCAAAGGCGCTGGGCCAACAGCGCTTGCCCAAGGGAAGACTCCCTGTAGTGCACAAACAGGCTTTGTGAGCGGCGAATCCCTGAAGTGCGTGACATATCGTGCGAGCGCGCGCACCGGGCAGAGAAGATGGGAAGTCGCCTCCTCATCAGAATTATGGGGAGGAGGAAAAAGTCCAGCCAATGAAAATTGACCTGGATTTGAAGGAAGTATTAATGTTTTTGGGCACAAAGACTGGGTTGGGGCATAAAACAGCAGACCCGCCATCTTCCCGGATCCTGAGGCATGCGGGAGCCACTGAGAGGGGGAGTTAGGTCGCTCACTCTCTTGAATGATGCCAGTGCCAGCAGCAAGGCAGTTGTAAGTGACAGGAACTTGAGTGAGACCTGGTCCAAGGGTTCAAATGGGGCTTCAAATAAACCACGCAGAACCACCGTTAGATCCCACTGGGGAACTAGCGGGTGGGACACAGGTCCGTTCCTTCTGACGCCTTTTAGAAACCGTTTTGTGAGGGGATGACTGAAAACAGACCCATCACCAAAATCCTGGTGACAGGATGAGATAGCTGCAGCATGTTTTAATAGTGCTGAATGCGAGGCCCCTGTCCGTCCGTATCTGCAGAAACGATAGGACATCCGCCAGCTGGCAGGAGAGCGCTTGAACATTCCGCTCTGTGCACCATTTCTGGAAAGCTGCCCATTTAGCAGCATAAGGTGTGATGGTAGAAGGCACCCGCACACTCTGAATCGTGGTGACCACATCATGCGGCAGCCCAGAAACCCCTAAGCGTGACCGCTCGGCGGCCAGACTCACAGCTGTTGGCCTATTTCTGGAGGATGTTTGATTATCCCATCCGCCTGGGGAGGGACGTCCTCCCTTCGCGGGAGTCTCCACAGGGAGCCGGACAGTAGCGCTTGCAGGTCCGGAAACCATGATGCGGACAGGAGTCTGGGAGCCACCAGAATTACCGAGAGCCGTTCTGACCGAACTCGGTCCAGGAGACGGGGAATCAGAGGGACTGGTGGAAACGCATAAAGGAGCGTTCGAGGCCAGGGCTGGTGTGAGAAGGCGTCCGCCCCGAGTGGGGGTTGGTCCCGGGGACTCAGGGAAAACCACAGGCGACACTGAGCGTTTTCGTGAGCCGTGAACAGCTCCACAGACGGTTCCCCGAACCTTATCCAGATGTGCGGAATGCAGACGCCAGTCGGAGTCGCGGGGACCCCTCTCGACAGGATGTCTGCCGCTACATTCAGGATCCCCGGAATGTAGGTGGCACAGCAGGTGGATATGTGCCCAACACAGTAAATCTGTGGCTATGCGCAATAGTGGGAGGGATCGAACTCCCCCGTGGCGATTTATGTAGGCTGCCGCCACCTGGCTGTCTGTGTGAACTTCGACATGACGGCCATTGAGAAGGGCAGCGAAGTGTCTGAACGCATTCCTCACTGTCTTAAGCTCCAACACATTTATGTGCTCGTGCGTGTGGGAGGGCCAGCGATCTGCCGCCGTATGGGACAAGCACGTGCCCCCCACCCCAGACAGTGACGCCTCCGTAAACACAGATACGTGTGACGTAGGACTTCCGATGGGGACCCCGTGTGGGAGGATGCAGGGATTCCCCCAGTGAGCGAGGTCCCCGCCCACTGAGGGGGGAACCCTCAACATACGTCTCTTCTGACGTATCGGGAGTACCCGGAGGCGGATGAGCGTTGCAGGCGCCTCGAGCGCAACAACCCTAGTAGCACCGCCGAGTGGGCTGCAGCCATCATGCCTAGAAGTCTCATGACTAACAGGGCTCTCACGATCTTGCGGGGTTGCACGCGGGAGATCATCGCGGTGAGATCTGCCGCTCTCACCGGCGACAAACGTGCTCTCATTAGGGAGGCGTTCAGCTCCACCCCGAGAAACACAATCAACTGGAATGGAAGGATGGAGTTCTTCCCCCAGTTTATAGAAAACCTCAGGGTTGACAGATGCTCTGTTAATTTCCTGGTTTGCTCTGACGCCTCGGACTGGGCGCATCGGAGCAGATCGTCCCGGTAAAATAAAACCCTCGTTCCTGCCGTGTGCAGTGGCTGCAGCGCGGTCTCCAGACATTTGGAGAAGGTGCGCTGGGCTAGCGAGTAGCCGAAAGGGAGGCATTCGTGCGCGCGTTCCGACAGCGGACGTGTGCTCAAGGTCACGTGAGGATTGGGTTCGCGCCCTTACCACCGTCGCTTGTACCGGAGAACTGAGAGCGACCCATGGAGGGCTTTGCTCGAAAGGGCGAGTGTGAAACAGCCGGAAGAGGCTGATCCGCACCGCAGAGTGTGGAGTCCAAGGATGAAGGACGAGTGGGAGCCGGGCCCGTGCACGGGAACGACAAAGTGCCAGCGGATGGAGCAGCGCAACGTGCACGCTTTGCGCGTGGTCGTGACAGCGCCATGACATCCCGTCCCACCCAACGCTGTGGGGGAAGCGGGATGAGTCGGGCCTGGCCGTAGGCCGGGGCCGGTGCGCAAATGGAGCGCACCCTTACAGCAAGCCGTGTAACATTACCGAGTCCGACTGTGTGAACATGCAGATGTGCTGCAGTGCTTGGTGCGGGGAACATCATGTGTGAGGATTCGGCAGAGGGTTCTGCAGAGGACTGTAGGACTGTGCTCTCGATGTGACGTTTTTTTGGGTTTTATTTCAAAACCAAAATCATTCACAGACTTAAAAGTCAAAGTCATTTATTGTCATTTCTACCACATGTGCAGGACATACAGAGAAACGAAATTGAGTTTCAGCACACACAATTCAAGGATCAGACATACGTGGGTTAGACACATGACAAGAATTGGTGACTGCGGTCATTCGCAACATGAGTCGCGCTACCTTAATAGATAGATGAAAAGGGTGTTACATGAGGATAAGTGGGGGTAGGTAAAAAAAGGCATAGCAGAGTTAGCCCCAGCGGGGAGTAGCTCTATTATACAAAAAAAAAAACTCCTTTAAACATGGAAGCACAAACAGCAGATACAACATCAGAGTCCGATGGGGTGGCGGGGATGGGCGGGATCCTGAAGCCTCCAATGGGAGCTGCCACTGCGGCGCATCGACCAGCTGCAGACCAACAGGTGGGAGGGAGAGATAAGGACCAGAGAGCACATTGAAGTTTCCCGCAGACGTCTCAATCTGAAGGAAGAGGGTGAAGGTCGGGACACAGCATCTGTCGGCATTCCTCCTTAACAGTACAGTCATAAGCACACACATTCCCCCCAACGAGTCATTTTCGTGGTTGTTTTCGGCGAGGTTCCTGTGACTGAGACTGCCAAGGCTGTGTCTGCTGGCTCATTCGGAACCGTTGGCCGCCAACTCCCTGGTCCCGCCTCAGCGGGAGGCCGGCTCCGCGGGGCGGGCCGTGCAGCTGGGCGCCTGGAGTTTCCGTGCCGTTCGTCCCATCCTCTGGGGGAACGGCGGGAGTGCGAGGCTGACCGAGAGTGGACCAGGTCTCACACCGTGGCTGAAAGTTCAGCCACCGTCTGAGCCCTCTCGATGACGCTCGTAAGATGGGGACTAAACAGAACGTCATAGGTGATGGGGCCTTCCAGCATCTCCCTGTGCAGGTGTTCAGGAATGGAGGGCAGGGCCTTGAGCCACAAGGCCCGCTGGATAAGGGTTTGCCAGGCAGCAATGCGAGCAGAACCGGTGAATACAGCCACACACAGATTGAGGATGGCATCAGCAGTTTTAGTAATGATGGTTTCTGACTCGAGAGGAGCGTCAAGCTCCTCCACCATTTTGGAAACGCCAAAGGCGAGAAGGCGATATTATTTCCTGCAGCGCCGGTCTGGAAGGCGCACTGGTGTGCGCGATCGGCGAGCTGCCTCAGCAGCTGGTCATGCTTAGAAGAGGGAACTGCTCGCGGTCCAGCGAGGTGGTTCTTGGCCTCGACGCCACACAGCGAGGCCAAGTCCGGCTCCAGTGAGGGAACGGATGGCCAGCCCAGGTCGGAGAAGCCCTCGACCTTGGTAATGGGCACATATGTGGAAATTGGCGCCTTGAACCCGGCAGGCTCGGAGAAGGCGGCGGACCAGCAGCTCATGGCATCGGGGAAGCGTGGCCAGACGGGGTCTGGACAGCGCGTCTGTGTCGCCCCGAAAATTCCTGCCAATTTATCTGCCTCAGGCGTAGCCGGTTCTGGAACAGCTAGCCCCTTGCGGGCCGCAGCCGCGGAGATGATGGCAGGCAGCTCCTGGAGCAGTGCTCTAACTGCTGGCAGGGAGGAGCGAGAAGCCACTGGGGCAGAAGGACCCGCTGAGCGAGGCTCGTCGACCTCAGTATTGTACAGGAGGGAAAGGGGGCTACAGCAGCCAGCCTCGTCATGCTCCTCACGAGGCTCGTGGACCTCCTTGTTGTACAGGAGGGAATAATGGCTGCGTCAGCCAGCCTCGTCGTACTCCTCACGAGGCTCGTCGACCTCCGTGTTGTACAGGAGGGAGGAAGGGCTATGGCAGCCAGCCTCGCGGTCGACCTCCGTGTTGTACAGGAGGGAAGAAGGGCTATGGCAGCCAGCCTCGCGGTCGACCTCCGTGTTGTACCGGAGGGAAAAAGGGCTATGGCAGCCAGCTTCGTCGTACTCCTCGCTGTCGATGACATCGTCCAGTCGGTAGGAGCCAGCCGGCTCCTGGACGACGTTGAAGAACTGTAACGCCTTGTCCAGCGAGTACATGCCAGCCTCCGGAATTTCCTCGTCGGTGGTGGGGGTGAAGTACTCGACTCGGCGGACCTTTTCAGCCACGGGCAGAGCGGTACAGAACGGGCACGAGGCCTGGGGGTCAAGGCCAGGCCAGCGTGGTGAGCCCCGAGACAGACCTTACACTTGGCGTGCAGGTCGCCGCTGGAGATGGAGCCCGTCTGGCAGGCTGGGCAGGTCCTGGCGTTGCTGGACTTGGTCGGTGAGTAGATTTTTCTTGTATAATTGCTCTTAAAGGAAGCTCTTAAGCTTGGCGTGAAGAGAAAACGGAGGCGAACAGTGGGGTCGTTCCACTTATATAACTCACAAGGGGTGCCCACGTGGTGGGCGTACATTTAAGCTCTTCATGATTGGCTGATGCTGAGATCACCTTTCCAATAGCAGCTAGCTTAAGGGCTAAGACTAGACGAAATAGAATCATCTTTACTCGAATATATAGGTCTAAATATAACTTTGAACTTAGTTTTTTGAACACTAAAGTCTGTGTTTTATCACTTTTTCACTTCTTTCAACCACTTCCTCTTTGTATTATTTAGAAATCAAGCATCCTAGCAGATCATAATAAATTATATGTGAAGACGAAATGAAGGACATTTTTGTAGCCTTGGCACATCCTTGAGCTAATATCTCACTGGGCTGTTGGTGACAAGCTGTGAACATAATTTCCTAGAGAGAGTATAAAGGTTTTTTAAACATTTGCGGGGGTTCTTAATTTCCCTGTGTGAGTCACAGAGATTGGCTAACATGTTGGTGGATGTTTTAACATTTATAAAACACTGGCACCACATAAGCCAGAGAGTATGAGAACAATGTGAATAAACCGAGACAACAGTAAGAGACTTAGTCATAATTTGTTTGAAGTTACATTATGTGCACCATGTGAGCTAGCTGTACACAACAGTTTTCACAAATTATCATATTTACTCATTCATTATGATCCCACCTGAGAAAAATGTGCACTTTCCTTTACATTGTGTGTCATAGTAGTGTTTCTGATTGTGTTTTGTATGATTTTATTTGATGTTGAACTCTTCAACGTCAGGATGAGTAGCAATCCCATCATCAAACATTGACATAAGCATAAAGTTACTTTCAGCTGGCTCAATCCTCCAAGATGGTTCAATGTTTTTATTTTTTTGTCACTTGTTTCTGTAGGTGGTAAAAGGCCTGACTTATTTGTGGAGCCTTAAGATACTTCACAGAGGTGAGTAAGGTTGCTGTGTTATTAAAAAAAAGAGCAGAGTTGATAAAGACAAGCAGCAAAGTGCTGATGTTGCAGTTCTCTCAAGCAGTATGTCTCCACAGATGTCAAGCCTTCCAATATGCTGGTGAACACCCGAGGACAAGTCAAGCTGTGTGACTTTGGTGTCAGCACGCAGGTACGCTGATTTGTTTGTATTAGAAAGAAAGGAGAGGGGATGGAAAAGAGATGAAGCCAAACAGTTGTCTGAATCTGTGTGACCACGATGCTTTGCAGGCCGTGTGTTTGTGTACATGCACAGACCCGTGTGCATATGGTCAGCTTGTCAATCACAACATTCATTTTCAACTCAAGACATCAGCGCTGTCCCAAGGGTCTTCTGCTCACATTATCTCCCCCACTCCCATTGTTTTGCAGCCTCCAAAAAAATCACTTGTTATAATTAAGATGCCCCCCCCCCCCCACACACACACACACACACACACTCACATCGCCAAGCCTCATTGATATGTATTCAGTAGATTTGAGGAAAGGGTGGGTGGCAGACAATAGCCCTGTCATTGTGTGTGTGTGTGTGTGTGTGTGTGTGTGTGTGTGTGTGTGTGTGTGTGTGTGTGTGTGTGCGTGTGCTTGTTTGTTTGAGAGCATTGAAAGGAAGGACTCTACGGGGTTGATGTTTTGGGGAGCCGGTGAAGGTCTCTCGCTGATGATTATGCTACAAAGCACACTTGGTACACACACACACACACACACACACACACACACACACACACACACACACACACACACACACACACACACACACACACACACATACGTGCCCTTTCCTGTTCACATTGCTATTTATTCACAACCTTCACTTACTGGGCTACTCAAAGGTGAATTTTACACCTTGATTGGGAGGCATGTAGCAATGCTGTGTCCTAAACCTATTTTTATTTTAAAAATTCTGTTTATCTGTCTAGCACACACCCATCCTGTCTCACATTCTGTAGGACACATTCAAAAAGAGCCATAGGGGACAGACATTCATTATCATGTTCCTTGCCTCTGATGACACACCGACTCACAACGGTCTCTTTGTCCTATATGTTGTGTGGACCCCAAAGTTTTCTCTGACATAACAAAAGTTAGCTACCACCCTTGTGTTTTAATATAATCGCCCTTTGGCCAGGTAATTTAATAATTTTCAGTTTTATACATATTTATTTTAAGCTTGATTTGTATTTGCAGCTGGTAAATTCTATAGCCAAAACCTACGTGGGGACCAACGCATACATGGCAGTGAGTTATTCTTTACTTTTATTTATAAATTAGCATGATACACTTTGTTTACAGTTGTTTTTGTTGATGTCACACAGCCAGAGAGGATATCAGGAGAGCAGTATGGAATCCATGCTGATGTCTGGAGTGTGGGCATCTCTTTCATGGAGGTAAACAAACTTCTGCTTTCTTTCTGTAGAAAAGGGATGAGGTCATTTTTGGGCAGCAAGTTCATTTAAAGAAAACAGATCTATTTTATTTTTGGGCTACATATTGTGGCACATAAATAACACTTTGATCACTTCTTATATTGTTGATCAAGTGTTTGTTTGAAACTATTTCCCTGTTCTCCTGTCCTTATGGTTACACTATTGATTCTCCATTTGTTTCTGTCTCTAGCAGGATAACAAATGATCTGTGCTTCTGTCTCTTCTTTATTTGTCAATAACAGCTAATATTATTATAGTTGTAACACAAATAGATGAGTTCATGTGATGTAGCTGTGTCAGAATCATTGACATACTATCTGATAAAGATGGAGTTTAATGGTGTGTCCTTTGGCCCTGATTTCCTTGTCTCTGACTGTGGATGATGGCATTGAGCTAAATGAAAGTCCTTTCTGTCTCATCTGTTTCAGACTGATCTTTAACACTAGTTGGTCTGTTTATGTTCAAGGAGAAACCCACTTGATGTTCTTCTGCACTTGGCAGGGAAACAATACACACTTCAAGTGAATCATCAAATTGAATTATCAGGCAATCATTTGAGTATAAATACCACAGAGGCATACTTCAAACGGACCCATGATCTTGCTCTCTGTCCCTTTATGTGACTGTTGTTCTCAGAAGGTGGTAATTGTGTGGATGTCATTAACTAAAGGCGGGTGTTGTTTGTTGAAGATGTTTTCTCAGTAGGTGGGCTTTAAAGCTACAATCTGGAGTATTTTTTTAATCCAAAATCACTACCTGGTGACTGAATAATGAACCGCAACTTAATAAGTTTTTCGAACTTTCGTGTATACCGTCAAAAGCAACGCCTTTCATTTGCCAGCTGGCAAACAAAGCTAAACACATTGTTTTACAGCTCATATTATCATGCTGCATTTTCGCGCGCACGCGCGTGTGTGTGTGTGTGTGTGTGTGTGTGTGTGTGTGTGTGTGTGTGTGTGTGGCATCAGTCTATGCGTCCTCAAAAGCTTGTGCATGCTCTGTGATTGACATATGCACATAAGCAGATGTCTTAAGCTACTGGTTGATGCTGAACAACGCTCAGTTCGAATTGCACGGGGCTCTATGGGACAGGGGACGGGCTTAGCAAAATATCACAGTTCATGACAAGATTATCACTTTCACAGGTTTTTTTTAAATCCTGAAAAGGGGAAAGCTTCAGATTGCAGCTTTACGCTTACCTCAGAGCTCCACAATCCCATTAGCATTAGCATCTCTCTTTGTTTATTTTTGAAATCCATTCTTACATTTACACTGCTGTGAGTCATGCCTTATTTCACCATGTTATTTTCATGCAGCCAGGCACACTTTGGTGTTGATCTGTGGAGATTCTTCAGGTTTTTGTTTGGACAGCAAACGTGTGAAAAAGTTTAACATGCAGATAAACCAGAACTAAATGCACTCAGTTTTCATAAAAATACGTAACATCTGATTTTTTTTCACCTCTGAAGTTTCTAATTTGTTTTGACCAAAGTATTTGTTAAAATAAAAAATAAATAAAAGTGGCAGAGTCTCTTGATCCCACCTAAAACTGGTTGAAGTAAACATTCCTACTAATCTAATTAAAGAAGGGCATAAAGACAACTCAGCCAGTGTCCTCCTTCATCTCTGCTGAAGCCTTTGGTGGAATTGTTTATTAGTTAGTCATGTTGCGGTTAAATGAGGTTTCTGGAGATCATTTCAGGACAACTTAACTATATTACCGCCCACACATGCATGTTACCGTAATTGTACAGGTCATCTAAAACGTTTCAGAGATTTTCCTGTTAGTTTTTAGATAGTTCAAATCTTTTCCTCATCCTAAATTGCCTTTAAATTTTTTGCACTCACCCTGTTTTCAAATGCAGTCATTTCAAATGAGGTCATTTACAAACAATGGCACCATTTAAAACGAGGATAAAGTACTATTTACTAGATGCATGCGTGTTGGTACTGTCTCTCTTTACTGTGTTTCTTGGAACGACTTTTGCCGCTGTCTTGGACTCCCTTGAGAAGTGATTGTGAATCTCAGTGGGATTAAAATAAAGATTAAATAATAATATAATAATAATTATTATTATTATCTTATCCTCACAGCTGGCACTTGGCATGTTCCCCTACCCACAAGTGAGTAATTTTACTTTTTTATTGTTCCTGTTTGAGTCATGGTGAATGTTTTTATGTCAAAGGCTCTGCTTTTCTGACAGTCATGGACTTGTCAGATGTAGGAATATTCTGTCCTGTCTGCAGTGAAGCTGTATTTATTTATAATGTATGTCCATACTGTGCTAGCATAATCCTGTTAGTAATAATGTCTTATCTCTTTAGTCATTTTGTGAAAAGAGGCTCCTAAATGACGTGTTGGAAGATCTGCTTCCTCTCAGATTCACTAAGATGTTTACATTCAACCTCTAATGTATTCATCTACAGTCTAAGCCCGTTTTCCCCCTGATTACAGTAAATTAAAATCCTCCTCAAATGTAATTGCTGACTACAGAAGTGACTTCCCAATCCCATCAAGTCTTAATTAGTACTTTAAGATGGGTTTATCTCCCTAATCCCTCCCAGAGCAATCTGAATCACCTCAAGTTACCTCCTGGCCTCCAGCCTGCTCACAATCTAGAGGACAGGTTCACGTTTAGGGTTCAGTAGAAATCAGTCTCCAGATCCTGATTATGTTTCAGATTTTCCTTTCTCTTGTCAGCTGAATGCACCAATCCTGCACCTCTCTGGTTGTTTCTCATGAATAAGGTGACCGGTTCCTTTAGTAAAATAGGATTGCTCTGTTGTTTAAAGTGAGTCGTATAAAACTGTACACCCAGTTTGCCTAAATGCTGCTCCTCAGGTGTGCTGCAGTGGGACAGAACTGACTACATGTAACATCTGGAGGCGTTTTCTTCTCCTAGGACTGTTTAAGTCTGTGCATAAAAACATATTTATTTGTAGTTACTGGTGTGTTTTGTGTTTGTGCCCTTTCAGCTCTTTTCAGACGGGTGCTTTTTTCTGTTAATCAGACTGAACTTAAAGTTTCAGTGTCTGAATGAGCCCTGCCCCTGTTGGTAATTTCCTGTTACAAATCACAGCAGCAACCTTGCTCAGCCTCCCCCCTGACATTTATTTACCACTTTGAACACAACGGCACCTGTTGCAGTAGTAATAGCAGCCTCACACACACACACACACACACACACACACAGAAGTGGAAGATCCTAATTTGTCATCTAAGTTGCTTTTCTGAGAAATCTGACAGATCAGGACATGTAAAACAAACAATGTGCTACAACAAATAACTAGTAATGAGCAGGAGCGTTTTAGTATGATGTTTGGACACTTACATGTTTTAATCAAGCAAGTTATCATTATTTATATTAAAATCAGTAGAAATATATCCTCTTAATCATCTTTATTCACTGGAAAAAATAAATGTTTTTTCCACAGTTTGATGAGTGATGCATCCTCTTCAGTGATATAAAACTTTGATTCTTTTATCTAAAGCCTTAGATCTGCCTGTCTCAAGGGAAAATGTTTAAATAAGTTATTTTATTTCTTCGATAGTTATCCTTGTTGCTTCTCTGTACATTAGTATTATTTCTAACTGATGGGACGGGTAAATTATTGATCATTATTTTCAGAATCATCATCTATGAAAATCTCACCTGCAGCTTTTTGAGTCACTAGGGTTTGGGACAATGTCCTCTGATGGAAAAAATGATGATATACTTTCATCTTAAGCTCAATACCCACCTAAACATATGTTATGGAAATTTTATATTTCATTACTTTAGTCCTATTGACAGATCTATTAGCTGAATGTCCTGAAAGCATTCACACGCACGCGCGCACACACACACACACACACACACACACACACACACACACACTCACTCTCTCTCACACATGATCCACTCCCATTCCTCTCTTATCTCGCTGCTTAAATAACCTCTGTGACCAGCTGTTCAGGGAATTTGCCACCAAATCATGATTTGGTTGTATGTCTGCCTTATTGATTCTTGTCTCTCTCTCTCTAGCTGCAGGAAATGGGTTTATTGGTAAACATGTTGATAAAATCCATGACAACTTATATATCTTAAGCATTCATCAGCAGAAGCTAACTTCAAAAAGACAAAAAATCGGGTGTATCAGAGATGGACAGGAAGCTGAGTACAGAGAGCTGGTGGAGCGCTTTGTGGCATGGTGCGGAAACAATCATCTGACCTTGAACGTGAACAAAACAAAGGAGATGATTTTAGACTTCAGAAGAAACAGGGTGGAGTCAAACACTGTTTCCATCATGGGAGAAGAAGTGGAGGTGGCTGAGGAACACAAATACCTTGGAGTTCACCTGGACAACAGACTGGACTGGAGAAAGAACAGCGAAGCCGTTTACAAGAAGGGACACAGCAGACTGCACTTCTTGAGGACGCTTAGGTCCTTCAATGTCTGTAGCAAGATGCTGCAGATCTTCTACAAGTCTGTTGTTGAGAGTGTAATCTCTTCAGCCATCGTCTGTTGGGGTAGCAGCATCAGAAGCAGGGACCTGAAAAGGCTCAACAGCCTAATAATAAAGGCTGGTTCTGTTCTGGGGACGACTGTGGAACCACTGGAGGAGATAATGCAAAGAAGGATTCTCCAGAGAATCAAGAAAATTATGGACAACCCTGAGCATTCTCTTCACAAGACTGTCCGACAACGGAAGAGTGTCTTCAGTCAGAGGCTTCTTCAGTTTCGCTGCAACACTGACCGCTACTGGAGATCCTTCCTGCCAACAGCCATTGTAATATACAACAACTCTTTAATGACTTGATTATTATTATTATTCTGAGCTACTACAGCAATCAATTTCCCTCTGGGATTAATAAAGTATTTTTGAATTGAATTGAATCTCTCATCCTGTCAGGGCCAGTCGGACTCATTAGTGATGATTCAGCTCTTTACTGTGTTGATTTTATAATGTTGTGTGATGAACAACTCTTTCAAGTCTTCATGCATACGTTATTTGTACGTCATCCACATTCTTACGTGTTTTTAAATGATGATGTTACATGTTTACTGAGGTGACTTCAGCCTCTGTCGCGGCTGCTTTTGTGAGCTGTTCCTCCTCTCCTTAGTGCAGAGTATTTCATCCTCATTGATCTAAACAAGTAGAATATTAGTCATACCTCTCTGCTGTGTAGCCCTTCCTGTGCATGCTTCCTTATCTTGGTGTTAATTCTCCCCCAGCTCCATATGGCGCTCTAGACAGCTCACCTGCAGGCTGTAGCAGAACTGTGTGGCGATAGTACTTGGATCCAGCTCGTCGAGCGCAGCCAGCCAAAGTCCTCGGGCCTGAGCTGTCATTTTTTTCAGCTGCTGGCACAGCTGTCTCTGCAGAACCTACTGCTGCACTTCAAAGAAAACATTTCAGCTCAGACTGAAGACGTTGGTTGAAATGAGAAAGATTGGGAGTGAATCGTTGTCACAAAGAGGGGACGAGTTAAAGCAACTTGGCTCTGAGGCATTAATAGCAGGCACTTTCAATGAAAGCCAGTTTTGTGTTTGGGGTGTGTCACTTTTAAAACTCTCAGAAGGAGTATTGGCGCTCATTCATTCTTCTGTGTGTGTGTGTGTGTGTGCGCGTGTGTGCGTGCGCTTGTGTGTGTGCGTGCGCGTGTGTGTGTGTGCGTGTGTGGTAGAGTCATCACCTCGTGTTTGCCATGATTAGAGATGGTCTCTTTAATTCCACTTCACCACATGTTGGGATTCATTTGCATTCTTTGTCAGGAGTTAATGGAGTTTTGCACGGCTCGCTCTGAAAGTCTTTGAAGACACCAGACCTGATGTGATGTGTGCACACAGCCGCCAGCGCTATCGTTTCTGATTGATTTGTTGTCTTTTTGGTCGACTCTCTTGTTTTTGTTTCTCCTCGTTTTGTCACATTTCTCGTTTTTGAATGAATTTGTGGATGAAATAATGTGTGTGTGCGTGTGTGTTTTAACAACTTCATTACACATCAATGCATCTATCAAGGACTCGAGATGCTTTCTGTTACTTTTTTATCTTTTAAAATTAGAAAAGTAATTTTTTTTGTTCTACTGTGCTGCTGCTTATGTGTTTTATTTATTCTAGAATAATCCAGCACCCTTTCAAATGTTTAAAAGGTTGGGATTGATATTAAGGCAGCGGTTATTTGTTGTCTCTTTAGCAGCTATGCCAGACTGTCTTCCTCATTATCAAAACAGTCATTTAACCTTCTTGAGTTGATTATATTTGCAGTTTTATCTAAATTAAACCTCAGGATAAATCTTTTCATACATTTAAAAAATCCTCTGTTGTTTTTTTAAGCGTCTGAGTTGTCTTGAGTTTGGAACGTACATTTTTGACATCTAAAAATTGATTTTATGACTTGTGTTTTCATGCTGAGCTCTCTGTGATATTTTCAAGTAATGAGAAAAGCTTCAGAACGTCTGAGGCTCAGACACAATGAGCTGATGTTTTACACGACTACATTCATCATTTAGTGACACAGAGATGTAAATACGTCCCCAGACCCAGTGCACGACTTTGTACCTCTTACAGTGAAAAATCAACCAAAGAGATGTCTTGTTGTCCCATATTTTAATTATTACATGAAACTCTGCATGCATTTCCTTATATTCATTATACAAAGGCTCAAACATGGTGAAACCTTCAGGATAACGTGGTCAAGAAACCTGGTAGAAAGAGACAAGTCCTCAAATATGTTTTAAATAAGCTGGCCTCCCACGATCCATTTTAAACCCCTGAAGCAGCACACAGGTTTGTTTTAGTAATTATTTCTGAACAAATTACTTTTCCATACTTTAATGTGTCTGAATCAGGCAAAACTGGATATAGGGGCATTTTAAGAGTCTCTTGGTATTTACAGGCTGTGAAAACCTGTATTTAATTGAGTGAATCAATAAGTGCTCAAATGCGCTGTCAAAAGAGCCGGAGAAGTGAACAGTCCATTTAGTTGAGCCCAGGTTTTTAAAGCTTGTATCATTTATTCTGTGTGATGAATTTGAAAATTTAAGTTTTTGGAAATTAAAATGGTTGTTGCAGCCAAATCCTCTGGAGGTAGAGGCGTTGTGCAGGTTTACTAAAGTGTGTTATGGTTAAAAGTAAAATAAAGTTTGGGTTGTTGCAGTCCTTTTGGAGTTTAAATGTGTACGTTCTTTATTTTATCATTTTTGTTGCGTTTTTTGGTAATTTTGTTAGATATTTTCCATCTTTGGTTTTTTTTTTTTTTTCCTCCAGACTGGCGCTTAGCCTGGCACCTACGTGTAACAAACTGAAGCTCTCGCCAAACTCCTTCTGAAAAAACCTGAAGGGCAAAGAATAAAGAAATGTGCTAAAAAATTTGCATTAGTGGAACTCTTACCCCCATTCCCCACAAATGAGAGCAAGGCCATTAACATTTGTGTGTTTTCATTATGTAAATGGTGTTAGTGCATTCTCACAAATTGCCAACAGGAAAGCAATAATTTTCTCCTAGTGATCATAATGTGTCCAAGTGCATCGTCTTGATTATGACACACTAATTACATATTGCCTCATCTCTTTTTCTCCGTCTTGCCCTGCAGATTCAGAAAAACCAAGGATCTTTAATGGTAAGTTTTATTGCTGTGGAATAGGAGGTAAGAAGCTAGAGGTCTCCTACTCTGTATATAATCTGTCACTCTTGGTTGCCTCTCCCATTTACAAAAAAAAACCTACCCTCAGATTGGATTTTTCCAGCAAATTATTAGATTATGCCTAAATCGCTGGTATTGCATTAGGTGCCATTATGGAGTAATAAAATCCTCCAGAAGCTGAAGGCTGCTTTGCCTGAGCTTGCTGCATATGATTAATCTAGGTACTTTATTTTGATTCCCTCCGTTGAAGAAATTCCATATAAACTAACGTTTTCTCCCTCCGTCTCCTTCTGCGTCTCCTCCTCAGCCTCTTCAGTTACTGCAATGCATCGTTGATGAGGTGAGTCGTCGTCTTATGTGCTTTTGCATCTAAAGTCAGTCCTAATGGCCCGGAAAGCTTATATTTTGTTTCCTAATGAAGCAAACCACTCAGGCGGCTTTGCTCCCCATCCACTCAACCCTTCACCCTGTGTAAATGCCTCAGGCAGGAGACGCGTGCACGCTACAGGAGAGGGTGGACTTGTCAACAGCGACAAGCAAAACCACAAATCTGAAGTTTGTGTACAACAGGACAGAAACTAGGCTTAATGAGAATCACCAAATTGAAGAAGAAACAATTATTTCATAAAAAAATGTTAATTATATATGTTCACTCTAGAAGGTCACACACTTTAAAGTAGATTTTTTATTGCTAATTATCTATCAGCCAACACATACAATTAGTCTTCTCTGTTCAATTTTGAAGTGGATTTTGTTCATTTTAACGGCCTTCTGTTCTACTTTAAATCATATTCTTTACAAAAACTAGCAGCTCAAGCAGAGTGGTGTCTAGCTTTTTATGATCTCGGATAACAATACAGATGTTTAATTCCTTAAGTGTGAAGTACAATGTAACACCTATGCTATTAAGTACAGGGTGATAAACTGCTGGACCAGATCTAGGTTGGAGGGGTGAGTGACAAAACGTGAGCCAGAGACTGTGACCTTTAAATGGAAAAGCCGGCAGATTTAATCACAACAAATAAATAACAAACAAAGACGAACAATAAACAGATAAATGCTACTTCAGTTACTTGAGATATGCTTTAGAATCACCCCTTTTTAGTTTTTGCTTTTACCCTTTGGGTTAAAGATCTAATAAAGGTTTATTTCTAAATTCCTAATCTAATTTCAAGTTCTACGTTATGACCGGTCATCTAGTTTTGAGTGTCTCGATTTTAAACTTACTTTGGGTTTGCCCTAATTTATATTGGATTGGAATTAGGTTCATGCAACTCATCCCTTTCAGTTCATACAATTCATTCCGTTCGATTTCCCCAATAAAACGGTGTCACCTTAAAATCACACTTTAAGTACCCTTTAAAAGTACAAAGGAATATAAGTTCATATGGACAATTACACAACAATATAAATACAAAACATCTGAGGACTTGCCGCCAAGCTTAGCAAAGTCCCAATTGTGCATAAGCAATATGAACGACTTGACGTGAGTTCCTCACGTCAACCAATCCTACCCCAACCTTGGAACTGTATGGAGTAAAGTTGGTGAAAGCAGGAATTCCAATGTGACTCTTTGAAGCTCCGCTGATCCTGAAGGTGGTCCTGTTGGGTTATACTGGCTCGCCTCGATCCTCAGCTCAGACCCAGGTCAAATCCAGACATGAGGACTTGGTGGTTCCTGGGGTGGATAAAAACCTGGCCGTTTTTTTTCTGTCGTGTACCGGTAGTTTACCGTCTGGTACAGGGGTTAATTGCCTTGCTGTTACCGTGGTGACAAACGCAAAAACTCCTGCCAAAGCTAACAAACTCCAGAGTGTACTCCTCCAAACTGGCCAGGTTACAAGTTGCTTTGTATCGTTTAACGTTCAATAAAAGCTGTTTCACTGAACTCGACGACCTCTCAGCTACCTCCACTCCTGCCGTCTGTCTGTCAAAGCCTCGGCAGACACGGCCTCGGCTCTTGGGGGGGCTTTCTCAGAGACGTTGAATATTCTTTACTGATAAGAGGTCACAACATCTGTTTTTTAATAAGATTGTAATTAATTATCACTTAAGTATCAAAGTATGTTATTTATTAGTTGATGCATTTGTTTTTTATAATAAGATCTATTTTATAACGGGGTTACAACAAAGTTTGTTAATATACAACACCGCTCCACTTCCGCAGTTTTCATCAATTGTTGGGGTGCACCTTAAACTAGGTATATATCAGGCCAATATTTCCCATTTTCATTACATTGGCATCAGCCGATATTTGTCCTCAGTAAAGCCGATTTAAAGTCGGGTACATCCTCGTGCAGTTGGAGAACTTTATTTAAATGTATTTTTATGTTCACTAATAACATCTGCATAATAAATGAACTTCATTTAGGTGTCTGACTTTAACACTGAGCAGTACACAAAGTTTAGATTTAACAGTTAGAAAAAAATTAGAGTTTAAAAACTGATTCAGCTTCAGAAATTTAGTGCATTAGCCGATGCTGTTAGTGAAACCGGTTGTACATGTTGGCCATCGGCTGACCATGTCTCATCGGCAATAGAAACAACGGTATTGGTTGACTTGTACTTTTGAACTCACACTGTCTACACTCTCATCAAAACCAGTAATCGTGCTTTCCTTCCCGATTTTTCACCCTGAGCTTTTTGCTGATGTTCACTAATAGCTAAAATGCCTCCACATCAGCCACCCAGTGCCCCCATCACCAGCCATATTGCACATTAAACATACAGTGTCACTTGTCCTTAGCTGCCTATAGATTGGCCGTAATTAATAATTAAATGCTTTTGGTTGTAATGGATTGACCTGGGCTGAACTGTTCATTAGTCAGCTAGACGTAGCGATCACTCAAACTATTTTTCCTGTGCCCTTTGCTGTCTCCCCTTGAGGCGGGGAAACACTCTGTTGTAGTCCCTGGCGAGGCAGCAGAGCCTTACTGTCCCCACTAATTCCATGGTGCTTTCAAGGAATAGACAAGTGGATAAGCTCTGTCCGGGAAAGATGAAGTCACTGTGAGAGAACGGAAAGGTTAAGGAATTACCCATCAGCCGGAGGTGCAGTGGTAATTAGAGGCTGTAGTACTCCAGATTAGTGCATCTGGATTAAACGTTTAGTTCATATTAAACTTATAGAGTTTGTTGTCATTTTTTAGTAGAAATGTATCCAAAAGAAAGGTTGTTGTTTTATTTTTTCTTTCCTGTGTTTGAGAAGTTTTAACAGTTTGTCACACTTCTTTACTCTATAAATTGATTTAATTGTTAGGTTTAGGATTAGGGCCAGGATTAGGGTCCCATCACATTCCTGTGTTGGGATTATTCACAATGTCGTAGCTAGCTGTCTGCAGTTTTGTAAGTTCTCCTAACAAAACCGAAACAGTACTTTGCTTTTATTCATCAATTCTTAAAAAGGATGGTGTCTTGCAAACTAAGTGTATAAGCAAGAATGAGAGGGTTTTTTACCCACTGTTGTTTTTGAGCCTTTGTGACTAAATCAGAAACATTTTGAGCTCTTATGCTATGAAGATGTTTGGCACCACTTATATTTTGTATTGATATGAGCTTCCTACCTTCTGTCTAGGTTGCCGTTTGGTTTCAGTGCATGCATGGGAAGCCCGCTCACACTGTTGAGCCACAGTCCTAAATTAGAAGTTCTCTGCAGTTGTTTCTCACCATCTGTCCGCCGTCTTCTCTCATTAATGTGCCTCTCTCCTCTATTTGTTGAATAGCAAGTGGGCTCACTAATAAAGAACTCCCACTTTATTTTCAAGCCTGTAATTACTGATCTAATTTTGCCTAATAATTGCTTCATGGCAATGACATGTATATTTACTCGTACCCTTGTACCCTTGTAGCGTGTGTGCTGTCTTACAGTGGAGCAAATTGACAACCAGAGGAATAATTTAAACAGACTAGTCACTTTCATCAGCCTGCTTGTCTTTTGTGCCATCGCCTGCTGCCACATCAAAGCTGCAGCGGTGTTGCACTCAGCTGGGGACATGAATGCATGTATAATGCGTGTTTGTATCTGCAGAGAGGCCCATCAAGGTGCATGCAGATTTGTGAGGAAAGTGTTCACAAGGACTTCTTATAGAATTTAAACTGTAGATGGGACTGAGCATCTTTTAGGTCTAATTGTGATGTGTTTGTATGCACGAAATGCAGCGGTTGCAGTTTATTTGGTTTTTGTCCCTCTGAATCAAGTGTAGTCTGAGGTTTGTATTGCTCAGTGCTCAAGGGCATTTGTTTTGGATGCAGGTTTGCGTATGTGCTATGATATATTGTTCGTCCAAGCGTCCACATGAATGTGAAGTGCAGTGAGATTAGAAGGAACCCATTCCTTTGTTAATTTAAATGGGTTCATGCATCATGTTTTGCTGGAGCCTGCCGATCGGAGCATTAAGGAATGGCGAACACTGCCCAGAGGTGTTTTTAGTGGTGCAGCAGGGCTTCAGTTGTGAAGAGGTTTAATTCTTGGCATTTGAATAAATGCCTGGTTGTCGACCCAGGTTTTATGATTGGTGTGCATGTCTTCATTCACATATTTTTCTGCTTATATCTTGACTTAAAGCATCCCGGTTAATGAAATTATTGAGTTTTTTCCCCTTTGTTCTTGTAGGTGATGTTTCATTAAGCACACACACTATTGCATTGTGATGCAACATTTAGAAATTTTCTTTCAACAAAGATCAAAAGTCAGTTTGTGATAAATGGATTTAGTTTCTGCTTTTTTTTTGTTTTTGTTAGATTTTATTTATATTATTACACAGATTGAGATCTCAGTCTAAACATTTAGAGGTTTTGTTTGTCCACGGGCAAATCTGGAAACAAAGCAGAGAGAGAAAAGAGGAGTGGGTGAAGTAATGAGGTGCAGCAATGATTAGAGGGTCAATCTGGCACAGATGTTTTACACGATGTGGTTCAGAGATTCTCTGCTGACGATAAAGAACTTAACATACAGACTCAATTCAAAAGGTTTCCGTTAGGCTCCTTTTCTGGGTTTTATTTACCTGTTTTGTATGTTTCAAAATGGCCAGTTTTGCAGTGAGCTGTCAGGTTTTGCTCCTGTAAAATGTTTTATGTGTTTATTTGTCTTTTTTAAGTGGGACTAATGCTGGATTTGTGGAATCAATCTGAGGTTTTGGTGGTGTTAAATGAGATTTAAACAATGACCATGGGTAAATCTGCCTATTTTTGTTCATTGAACTATTTTAAAACATCTGTTTATTTTTATTTTATATGTATCATAGAAATGCATTATTTCTTTATTTCCCCTTGCAGGAGAAAGAATACATTTGTGCACGTTTCCTCCCCACATAAAAAAAATCTCGTGCAGCTTTCTTCAATAGAGGAGAAAAATAAAAGAAACAATATTTACGAAAAGAATGTGATATGTGACTTGCTGCCTTTCAGACCTGCAGCCTTGATGTCTGAATGACTTGAATCTCCTTTTGGTGGAGTGGTGATATGTTGAGCCTTGTGACCATTTTACTGCAGCATTATACTGTAGGTGAAGCAGGACTAAACAGCCTTAATGCTTTGTTGTTTACACCCTGAGTTTTACCTGTCGTCCTTTCACACTAGACCAAGTCCTCCACTGTTCACATGGCAGGTGCCAGAAACAAAGACGAGTCAAGGAAAATCTAAGAAAACCTTATTTTATGGTTGCACAAAACTATTAAAATAATCTTTTGTACAAATGAATCACATAGTTTAGAGGTGCTTTATGGCCGCAGTGATCTTGAGACCAGAAGAGTGCGTAGCCATGTAAATCCAGGTTATTTAATGAGGTTTGATTTTAGTTAACATCTTTTGTGTCAATAATAATATGATAGGATCATAAATGTTGCACAATTTTTTATTTCAATTCAATTGAAGTTTATTTATACAGCGCCAAATAGCGACGAGTCGTCTCAAGGCACTTCACAGTAAACATTCCAATACAGGTCAGTTCATTAAGCCAGTCTGTAAAAAGTGTCCTATATAAGGAACCCAGCAGATTGCATCGAGTCACTGACTAGTGTCAGTGACTTTACAGCAATCCTCATACTAAGCAAGCATTTAGCGACAGTGAAGAGGAAAACTCCCTTTTAACAGGAAGAAACCTCCAGAGGATCCTGGCTCAGTATAAGCAGCCTTCCTCCACGACTCACTGGGGATCGAGAAGACAGAGCAGACACACACACACGCACACACACACACAACATATATACCAAGTAATGTGTCTATGGCCACATTGTGATTTCTTAGTAAATATTCTATTTGGTGAGAGATAAACTTTATTGTATTTATCCTAGTGAATATATAATTAAACGGGTAAACTAGTAGTAGCCCATTCAATGTCAAACAAAGTAAAATGTTATTAGGGAGAATGTTTAAGTAGTTAGAAGCAGTGTGCAAACCGATGGCCCCCTCCATAAGGCCACCACAGCTCAGCAAAACACCATTGTAGCTTCTTCTGGGGGGTAAACACTTCGAGAAAAAATTAAATTAACAAATGAAATAGCAGGAAATAATGCAGCTAAAGAGCAGAAGAAAGTAGTAAGGTGTGGAAAGTGGTCAGTGAGTCCTCCAGCAGTCTAAGCCTGTAGCAGCATAACTACAGAGATAACTCTGGATAACCTAGTTTTTTAGATGGAGGCATGTGGGAGGCAGGGCAAGGGAGAGCCGTCTTTACTAACTGTATTCTCGTAAATGAATGATTGCCAGGAACTGGAAAATCAAATCTGAAACCCTCTCACTTTGGCCTGAACATTATAGATGTTCAACGTAATTTTTTCTACATGTTTTTCCTAGCAATCATTAATTTATGCCTGATTCAGATGAAAATCTGCGGAAAGATCATAAACAGAATTCAGGTTTAAGGTTAAAAAACTGTATCCTGTTATTAAACTGTTTAAAATTTCAATGTAGTTCATGGTCAGTTTTCCATTTTGCCTGGTTTGTCTCTTTTCACAGGATCCTCCGGTGCTTCCTGTTGGACAGTTCAGCGAGAAGTTTGTTCACTTCATCACTCAGTGGTGAGTGAACTCCTCTTACTGGTTTAAATGGGTTGTTTTCAGAAAGACCAGTAAGTTTTGATTGTGATGCTAATCTTTGTTTGGGTAATCTTTATGTGTTTGGCCTCAACAAAACCTTTCTGGCTGTACTGAGTGATTACAAGGACCATAAACTGTATTTGTCATATAAGAGCTTAATTATCCTGAATGAGTAAAACATATAATGCTGCACAATGGGAATATAGTGCATGTGCTAGTGCATGCTAATGCATTGTGGCTGAATCTGCTTTTAGCTATGATATGCAGAGTTTCTGCTTTTTTCCCTCTAATGCATGAGAACAAATACAGTGTTTGCTCTGGGTTTGCCTCTTATTCATTAGACACTTGTAGCCTTTACAGTAAAGCAAACATTTACATGCAATCCCAAACCACATGCATGTAATGTAGGTGTGTGTGTGTGTGTTTGTGTGCGCGTCTGTGCATGTGTGTTCAGCACTCAGCAGCCGGCCATGCCAGCTGTTGTTTGTCCCCCGTGGCTGCTGTATTTACTCAAACAGGACACCTATCTCCCAGGACTGAGTGAGCACAAGCGCTCTGTCCTGCTTTGGTGCAGGGCTGGTACTTTACTGTCTGACTATTCTTAGAAGTTCACTGCCCTTTCATTGTGGTGCATAAACCTGTTTCACGACTAGCTGCACACAGTCCCCAGCGTGGGTCACTCTGACGGACCACATGTACACACAACATGGAGGACACACACATGAATTCTCTAATTATCTGTAACAAATTAACTGTGTTGTATGAGTATTCAGTCTTTTTCCCCCAGATCCTGTGGCATGAAGGATTTTATGTCAAAACTCCTTCAGTGTAATTTATAAATGAAAAGTATGCATGAAGGAACAAAACCACCTTTTGCGCTCTTAGAAACCCGATGAATAATAGCTGGATACAATCTGCTTGTATTATTTTTTGTTGCAGCATGAGGAAGAGCCCCAAGGAGAGACCTGCACCTAATAACCTCCTGGTGAGTTAAGCTAAGCCTCCCATTAAACAGCTTTCTAAGGATCACAAAATATGTCTATATATATTTATTTTTTTAAATCAATGTGTACAGATGGTGTTCACATTCATGCATTCCAATAAGACTTTCAATTAAACATAATTTTATTATCTCTAGCTTTTGGAATATGCAGTTGTATTTGCCACACTGATTGAGGTGTTTGGGGTCAAGGACCGTCCAAGTCGGTATTGCTGCGTGGAAACAACAGTAATGAACTTTTTGCTACCAATAAAAGATGTGATAGAGGTCACCTGGAAACCTTGAGGTAGGACTAAGACCCTCTTTAGGAGTAATTCGTTCAATTCACCGCTTTGGAGGCAAGCTTAATGAGCCACGCCTAGTCATACAAGACTCGAATCATTTGGGTTTGCAAAATCAAGTTTCATAACCTTGTACGATTGACCAGTTGGAAAATGGAAATGATTAAAAATATATCTAAGTTATGATAGTGTCTGTGGGCCAGGTATCGAGCATGCATTAGGAAAAATAAGGTAAGCTTAACATTTCAGTGTCTTTCACTTCAGCTTTTATAGCGAAGATGATGATTGGTTACATATATATTAATATGACCAATAAGATGTGACGATTCCATATGAATGTGAAATATCAACCTGATTGATCTTTGACTGTTTAATCAGAAGATTCTAGTTACTTTCACTTGTTCAGGGACCATAAACACACTTCGTATTAATTCAGACAGAGTCAGGTATATAGTTTATAAAAATAAATGTATTTATTTTTCCTAAGCTAATGATTATACATGACAGGTATGAGTAATGATGTGTAATGTAATGGTGTGAAGTGATTTAATGTGATGGGTGGAATGTTGTAATGGAAAGTAGATGTTTTAGCAAACCTTCTAAGTATCTGAGAGTATTTGTATAGGCTGGGTAGTAAAACTAATTTGGCTTTTTGTTTGGTGAGCTAGAGATTTGTTTATAAAAATCATCTGACGCAATCTGTTGAGCCTACGATACTCTTTTGTGGAGATCCCAGTTCAGGGGGTCACGAGGTCGGGATAGACACCAGGAACCTGTAGATTAGATCTGATACGACCCGTCTAGTCCTGAGATATCTCCAGGTCACAACAGGAAGCTGGAATGCTTGCTTGCGTCCGAGTCTGGTTGTTTGGCTCTTAGAAGAGCCGTTTGTCTGATATCATCCGCAGCGTGGCAGATAGGCTTTGACTTGAGGTCAAAGGAGAAGAGGGTTTCAAAAAAGCTTCTTCCCCGATATGGCCGAATCGGGAGTCAGCTAGAAACTGAATTAATTGGGAAGTAATTCCTGTTTTATGAAACCGCAATATTGATAAATTTGGCAAATCAGGATTTGACACGTTTGAGGGTTTTATCAAAACATTTCTCAGAAGCCACGCCTTCTTCAGATACAAAGGTGGTTAACACTTTGTGAATAAGAATGTTTTAAAACGCTTATGTGAAGTGAATTTTAACATTAATAAGTATCGTATTATAATGTGTATGAGTGTAGATATTGATTAATTTGTTAGATCAAACACATACTGATCTGGTGTAGATAAGATCTGAACTGGATCATTGGAAGAATATTCCTTTTAAAGCATCAGTGATTAAAGCACAGATTATTCAAACATTTGATTTAAACAACATGTTCATTCAACACATGACTATTGTAACTTATAAGTTTTAAAGTCATGTAGGAAATCCCAGGTGTTTGACTTCATTCAGAGTGAGAAAGCAACCATCAGGCTCCTGCCTCAGGCCTTGAGGAAAGATGTTTCGTCTTATTGTATAGAAACAAGAACTGAACAGAACTGTCTGGATTTGGAGGCCAGACAGATGGTGAGTTTATGTCTGCAAATGAAAGGTTATGTTGTGGTCAATTAGAGGGTGAAAAATTGACCACTTGGAACATCTTGAAGTAGTCTGAAAAGTTAATTTATCATAAAAAGCCTATGAAAGGATTTGCTTCTCTGGCATTTTTCTCCTTTTATTTCTTTTATAAATGAAATCATGGTCAAAATTATTTGGCATATTGGGAAGAAATGTTCCTTACTGTAAAAGTGAAAACATTTTCAAACCTATGTTGATTACCCATCTGAACAATTGTATAGATGCTGATGTACCAGGTGGCTCAGGGATCAGACCTGAACAGCTCTTTTTTTTTTATTCCAGCCACATAATTCCTTATTAATCTCTGATCTGGGCTTTGACTTTGCCTCTCCACTTCAATATCCTTGTCTTACATTTTTTTGTGCGTTTGTTGAAAATAAACTTGTTCCCAAGTCATAGTTCTTCTAAAGCCGGATTCCAGTTATCCACGAGGGTTTGGTGATGTATTAACCTCTACCATTATAAGCCTTCTAGGGCCTTCTGCACAGAACCATGATGCTGCCACTGCCAGGCTTCACAATGAGGATAGTGTGCTTGTGGTTAAGTTCAGTGTTTGTCAAATATCTCTTGTAGATTAATACCACTAAGGTTATGTTTAGCCTCATCAGACCAAATCATGTTCTTTTAGGGGACTTTGGAATCTCCTACTTTCATTTGAGGAGATTCCAAGCGAGATCATTTTCATCAGTGGCTCTCTTTGCCCCTCTTTACTGTGACTGCCTATTTTTCTTCAAGTTAGATTTATAGGAGAAATACTGACTGCAGAAACACAGTGAGAGAAGTGAAAGAGAAGTGTTTTATACCACTGTCTACTTGGCACATGAAACGGCAGCCTGAAAAGACAAAAGAGCAGGTAGTCAGCTTTAATGTATAATTCAGAAGCTAAATACCTTATTATGTAACACTGGTAACATTTGTTACATAAAATTATGTAAAATGTTTAAAGCTTAGGCAGCTGCCCCGCGACCCGACCCCGGATAAGCAGCCAAAGATGGATGGATGGCATCATACCAACAGGATGTTGAGTACAGATAAATCAACAATTAAAATGACAAATGCAACTCAAGAGCTAAAGGTTGTGCTGAGATAGTTTTTTATAAATCAGAAATGACTTCATCAGGCTCTCTCTGCCCTGTCTGACAGCTCTGCTAGCTCTAAGCCACAAGCCGCCATCCCAGTGTGGGCTTGACAATTTTCTCACTTCTAGCATTAGCACACACGACCAGACGTTTACACAAACGGGCTTTTAAGAGTTGCTACACAGTCAGGATACTGTTAGGACCACTCACAGCAACATTTGTGTCCACGGAGACACGAGGGGTGAAGGTTAAAGTTGTGAGGACAGAGTGCTGGAGGGTGTAAATGTAGAGCTGCTAACAGATTTTATGTTCACAGTCTTACACTGTGGGGGGGGGGTTGAACTCAGATTTCAGCTGAAGCTTTTATGAACCGTTATAAACATTCTTCTTTAGTCACACGTGTGACATCTTTTAGATAGCTCTTTTTCTATTGCTATCTATTTGTTAAAGATTTAATGCACCAAACCATACAGGTCAACTCACTGCACTCGGACATATGTATTTAATCTCTGCTGACTATGTTTTCATTAAGAAAAACTGTTGGGTATTAATTTTCCAAGTACCCTTCAGCTATTGTGAGGAGCCATTTTGCCTTCCAGGCTTTCTAAATTTAGTTTTGACCATTTTGTGACTCAGTGGTCGTACTTCCTGTACCTTCTAAAATCCAGGTATGAACTGAGCTATATGCTTGTTCATTAAATTGCCTTACATATTCCTCTATGTTGAGCAGTAGCGATATATTGTCCTGTAGATAGATGGAATAGTGCAGCGGTTCCCAAACTTATTTAGCCGTGCACCCCCTTCTATGTCCCGACCATGTCGACGTACCCCCCAGCCCCCACATCAGGGCATGGCTATATATATATATATATATATATATATATATATATACACAACAGCTCAATATTGGGGCAGCAGTAGCTCAGGTGGTAGAGCGGGTTGCCTCATGATCGGAGGGTCATGGGTTCGATTCCAGCTCCCGCCAGGGGTATCCTGCTGTTGTGTCCTTGGGCAAGACACTTCACCCAACTTGCCTGTGTTAGTGGTGGTCAGAGGGGCCGACGGCGCCAAATGGCAGCCTCGCCTCTGTCAGACCTCCCCAG
This sequence comes from Nothobranchius furzeri, assembly GCF_043380555.1. Taxonomy (NCBI): domain Eukaryota; kingdom Metazoa; phylum Chordata; class Actinopteri; order Cyprinodontiformes; family Nothobranchiidae; genus Nothobranchius; species Nothobranchius furzeri. Next base: position 43,646,842 of record NC_091749.1, read on the forward strand.
GGCGGCTGTGGCTACAAGTAGCTTACCATCACTAGCAGTGTGTGAATGAGAGAGTGTGTGAAAGCTTCTTTGGGTGTCTAGAAAAGCGCCATATAAGTTTAATTATATATATATATATCTCAGACGTCAAGCTTAACAGTCACTCGACAGACGGGGTTAAAAAATATGATCAACCTTTTTCCCCATCACTTTCATTTTTTAAATATTAATTAATAAACATTCAATACCATTACAATTTCCTTTGATTTAATTTTAAATAAATATGTAGAGTGCCCAGGTAGCACATAAACAATGCAATTTAACGGTTTTCTTAAAGTAGGAACGTTTAACCTGTGGCCAGAGCGCTCTCCTTCCTTCTGCTCTGCGTAAACCTGAACTGGTCACCTACTTGTGCGTAATCAAATGTCTATAGGGGAAAATCTATAGCCATGAGGTTCACTTTCGCCTCAGACTGACTTATTGCTGTTTTATGGTGTGGCTGAGTCTGCGATCCGCTGCCGCGCGGACTGGAATAACAAATGCTGCAGTAACAGGAGTTGTGGTCAGGTTCATGAGGAGTCACTGGCTGGAGCGGACTCGAATTTCATACGTCATCCCAAAATAGAAGCTAATATCTTAATTTGACCTTGAATGAAAAATGTTGTTATAAAACCTCTCAAAAGTTTTTTATCACGGAGGAGGCAGCGCTCATTTCTGCCTTCAGTCCGACGGCGCGGCGCAGTGCAACGCCGGAGTTTGTGCAGCGTGCGCTTATTGAGTGTGTGTGTGTGTGTGTGTGTGTGTGTGTGTGTGTGTGTGTGTGTGTGTGTGTGTGTGTGTGTGTGTGTGCGTGTGTGTGTGCGTGTGTGCGTGTGTGTGTGCGTGTGCGTGTGCAGCACAGCTCCATGAGGAAGCCTAGAAATCCTTTGTGAACACCAGTCTTTTTTTTTCTCTGTTTTGCTGCCAGTTGTTTGAGTAACTAATTGTTGAAAGGTGTAGTTACATCCTTCAACCAGTAATGGTAAATTGTTTAGAGAGTTGGTGTAGTTATTGACCCTTTGCACCTACATGAACTGATCACATGGGGCTGCCATGGTGGACATCAACGGTAAGTTAAGGAGGATTGAACAGAGGGCAAAAGTGATGACTGAGATGGGTTTTTATTTTTTTGTTTTTGTTTTGCCAGTTCAGCCCGGCCTGTACTTGAGCCCAGTTCACTTATCAGAAGAAGTAACTCAGCTAAGTGCAGCTCATAGAATGTGGTGTCTACAAAGTTAGAGGTTCCTCATTCTATTTTAAACCATTGAGAGCAGTGGTAGGCACAGTATATGATAAAATACTGCGAGGGCACAAATGCAAGTTATTTTCATCAGCCTCAATTTATGCCCGGAAATTAAATGTTTTGCTTCAGTGAAACTCCGCCCAACAAAATGTACCTACAACAGTGTCTTGGGCGAGTCAGTATCTGAATTGGCTATGGTAATCCAGTGGTTAAGGTCCAGTCGCCTAAGTCACATATCCTAAGCTGGCCAGAAAAGACCGGTTTCAGACCGGAGACTAGCTTCTGAGAGAGGAGCAGAGCCTGATGACGAGATTCGTTTCCATTGACGCTTTACAGGATTTTCTAAGTAAAGCTCAAAATTTGCAGCTAAAACTAGAAAATGCATGAATGCACAGCCAAAGCAGGTCAGGTTTTTTTTTTTCATGAGGAAATAATATCACATGATAAAAAGCTCCAAAAGGGGGATTTTGCATGATATGGCCCCTTAGCTTATAAGTTGACCCTTACCTTCTCCCTGCTGCAGTGATGAATGATAAATGACCAATTCAGTTCAATTCAAGTTTATTTATATAGTGCCAAATCACGACGAGTCGTCTCAAGGCACTTCTCATGGTAACCAGAACTTGTATAACGCCGTTCTGAGTCAGAGGACTCCAAAGCCCTTTACACTACAGTGAATCATTCATCCTTTTGCACACATACACACATTCACATTCACTAATAGTGATGAGCTACAATGTAGCCACAGCTGCCTTGGGGAGATGTGAGGCTGCCGAACACAGGTGCCATCAGTCCCTCCAACCACCACCACCAGCAGGCAAGGTGGGTTGCCCAATGACACAGCAGCAGAATTATCTGTCTGGAGCTGGGATCAAACCTGCAACCTTTCAATTACTGAAAAACCTGCTCAACCTCCTGAGCTACTGCTGTTGTTCACTGATTTGATCAAGTTGCAGACTTTGCCAGAATTTACCCAGCACCGTTTGTAACATTATGTAATCAACAGCTTTCACTTTACACTGGAGCTGATTGAAAAGCCTACAAAAGTCTGAATTCCTACCAGTTTTTGGGCTGGGTCACCAGGACTAGCTCCTACTGTCACACCAGGGGGTCAAGATGTCTCACAATGACGAAGCTCATCATGCTAAATAATTAACGTCATTTTCACACATATAGTCCTACAATGGAACAATATGATTAGTATCAAGCAATTCACTATAGTGGACAAATGCACATCCACCTTAGTGAAACCTAAGATTTTCAGTACTAATTAGATAATATAAATATAAATACTATGGTTGAGCCTGATACTCATATCAGGACGTTGCTTCAGGAATCTCTAGGTTTTCCTCAGCTCGTCTCTTTTTCGGTTTGTCTTATATAATAATTATATAATAATAAGACAGAGCTCAAAACAGCATGCATCACGTCAGTCACTGCCTCTGCTCCGATCGTTTATTTTTTGTTTTTGTTTTGTGTTTTTTACCCCCTTCTTCACTCTGTCTTCATTAAACTAAATGAAGATCTGAAATACAGCACAGGACTTTATAGTCAGTAAAACAACCTCTATCTCCCTCACACACACACACACACACACACACCTTAATCAACATTGTTTAAGTTTGTGTGGGGGAAAAAATGCCAGCAACGTTTTTAAAAAAATCTGCTTGATCATAAAATCAAAATTAAAAAAAGTTGTGTCTTGTTCTAGTAGTTCATATTTCCTACTGCATGAGTTCATTTGTATTCATTCATGCACTTAAATATTCATATTCTGAGTTTATTGAAAAACTTGTTCTGTAATAGTTATTTTACTATTGTGATCAAAAACATTCAGTCTCATTTCTGAGGCTGCTCTGTAAATAGTTTTCAAATAAACAAAACATATAGCAACTTCTGATCAATCCATATCAGACTTAAATTAATGTACTGAGTTAAGCCCAACCCACTTCCAGTCAAACCACACCCATTTCCGGTTTAGACACTACCCCGCCCGAGTACAGATACAGATCATTCAGATGGTTAAACAGATTGTGGCGTACTCGCTTATCCCTAATAAATACCCCACATTTGTCATTTCAGATCTGTGAAAGTCCGTTCCTGTCTTGTTAATGAACGTTATTCTTACACTATAAAAGTGTTTGCTGTAAATCTGCGAATACTTTGAGCTTTTTGATTGACAGCTGCTGTCCATCCCCATCTTGTCTCCATCAAAAGTTTACAATAAAGATACAAGTTGGGTTTACGCCCTTGTCTTTTGGTGCAGCCAACAGCTCAATAAGCTGTTACTGTTTTACTGTGATCTGACAAAACAAAAGTGATGTAAGGCGACAAACTAGATTGTTTAACTGTATTTACATGAGTTTAATGCATACAAATATAATTCTTTTGAACTCCATCATGGCGAAAGAGGCGTTCTCATTCAAACGGGTCAATATACTTCATTCAGACCTTGCCTTGTATATTTGTCAGAAATAGTTTTGAAGACTACTCTGGCACTCTGAACTTTGGTGATTTTATATCAACATGTAGAATCATTTCTTCTACCACCAGGCTCTGAAACTTTGTAGGTCTGAATCAGACAGAATTTTCCTTTGCAACCCCATTATTGTTCGGCCCTATTTTTCCTCCGTTCCAGTTTTCAGAAGCTTCAGGCTGGGTAGTTGTAGCTTTGTTGCTGACATTTCCATCTCTCTTCTAGTCATAGTTTCTTTTTCCTCCATGTTTTCACTGTGACAAACTTATTTTATACCAATCCATGAACAGTTTTACAAAATTTTTCATTTTGATTCCCCCTCTCCCTCTGCCAGCTTGTCTTCCCTTTACTCATCTTTTTTTCCTCCTGTAGGCCTTTCATTTCTTTTTCTGCATGATGAACTGAGATATAAGGTCATGGATACCTGCCTTTGTGTCACCAGCCTGCTGATTGTCTTTCTCTCTCCTCTTTTTCATCACCCCTGTCCACCCCTCCTCTCATTTTACATCTCCATTCCCCCAGCCTCCTGAGTACATTAAAACTCTTTTCCTATTCTATCTGTATGTTAATGCACCTAGTCACCGCTTTCCCTTTCTCCTCTGTGTTGTACAGAAAGAGACACCATTTGCTCCCACTTTTTATCTACGAAGAGTAATGTGGAAAACCACACAATAGTGGAGACACAGAGCAAATAATGTTGTTTTATAACCATATTCACTCACCTAGCTGCTATAGCTTCTCATCAGGTTTCAGCTGGTGTGTAGCTCTTATTGACATTATTGTCATTGACATTGTTTCCTGTTAATTGTTCTTTAAAGGGCATTCTTTGTTTGGTACCCAAAGCTATAATGACACTTGATGCTTTTTAATGCTATATATTCTACGGTTTGGTTTATCCTGGTGCCAAGGTGAAGCTAACCATGAACAAAAGCACTTCTTTAGGTTTGTGAACATTTTCAAACATTAAAATGTGAATAGAGGCCAGGTACATTAACCAAAGAGAACGAATGAGCTCTAAAGGTCATTAAAGAGATTCCTGAAAATGTTCTTTTTATTGTTTGCTTTTTAATTCACTTCTGGAGGCCATACAACTAATTTTATTTCATTAAAAAAAAAATAAAAGTCTAAACTTGTTCTAACTCAATTATACTTCAGACATTTCATTATATAGGGGGTCAAAGTTGAGGAATATAGTTTTAAATCTGTATTCGTTTTATAGTCAAAGAAATACTGGCCTGTAAAGTGTGAATGAGCCTTGCCCGCATGCACCTAAAAAGTCTAATGAAGATAAAAGATTAAATCTGAAAACTATAGCCAATCTTCTGATTAGAATTTTAATTAGGTTTCTTTGTATGTATTTTTCTCATAAATAGACCTGAACACAGTCAGTTCAATAGGGAGCCTAAGTCTCCCTTTCTGGTCAACTCTTGGGTCTCTAGACGAACGAAAAAAGGAATGCAAGTCAACAGGGCTAAAAACGCTATTTTATCATCTGCTTTGCCCTACGTCCTGGATCACACATATGTTGTACTTCAATTTAAATGAAAACTAATGGTGGGTGTTTTGACCACGCCAGTCAGGTTGTAATGGTTTTTAGGACTTGGTTTGGTTAACGAGAGAGTTTAGTCGTCGTTAGTTTTGAATTGCTGCTGCTGTCTCTTTTTTTGATAATTTGTATTTTGTGTTATATTTATGTAAATAAATGTTGTTTTGTTCATTTTAACACGAGAACATAATTGTTACCCCAGGCCCCCTAGGCAGCCCGGATCAAAAGAAACATTGTTAGGACTTTGAGATTTATCGGCTTGTAAAAGTTTGTAATTAGCATGACTACATTGGTACGTATATATGACGTCATTACAGACTCTCTTCTCCCCTAGCATAGCTGCTAATTACCAAATGGCCAGATTTATGGTGATTTTTCCTCTGAAGGAAGGATTTTAAGTTTGCTAAACTTATAGCAACTTTCCCTCTGTTTTTCTCCGTGTCCGGTTCAATGACGTCACTTTCGTGATGCACATTTGTAGTCCTGGACTTACAGTATTTTCACACAAAACCTAAAATAACTTTTCACTCCGTTTGAAAATAAATGCTTTCTTGGTATCAAAATGTGTCTTTAAAATTCACGGACATCGTTTTGTGAATTCCATGGTACATAACAAATGGGATTAGAAAATGGCTTCTATAACCCCATTAACTTGCATTCATTTTTTGTTCTTCTGGGGACCCATGGTCCAGAAGTAGATGGGGGTGACTTAGGCTCCCTATAGTATGCTATAGCTGATGGTTTTAAATCACTAAGTTTTTGCATCTGTTTGCTTTTAGTAGCTTATAGAACATCCTTTAGTTCTACAGCTATGCTTCTCTATCAGTCAATTAACCTCTGTTCCATAATAAGTAATTTTCAACAAAAAAAAAACATGTAGCTTTAGTATATTGGTTGATTAAAACATTAGGGACAGTCAGTATAGACATAGTTTTGTCTTAGTCACATGACATCAAATAGGAACGTGAGTACCCTGCACCCTTCCTTCTCTAATGCATCTTTTATTGTAGCCTATCCTGTCATAAGCTAATGACACAGATTAGCTAAGGATCATTTCTATTGGCCTGGTCCCAAAATTAGTGCTGCGGGTATCTGGTCATGATCAGTTCTTTCTGATGTTCTGAGCCAGCTCTCTCAGTCTTCCCACCCTTCTTAGTTTTTCGTTACTTAATTTAAAGCAATTATTTTGCACACATAAAATCTTTAGATGGTTTGCATGATTTTCTTTGTTGAACTTAATGCAGCATTACTTACTATATTTGACCAAGACTGAATAAAAACTATATAAATCCACCTTTAGAGCTGTAGAGCTTTTAGACTTGATTTTATTTTTCTCCCCTCCCATTTCTTTCCTGGTCCCTTGTTCCTCAGCCAGCAGCCTTCACCCAGCCTTTTAGCGCCCTTGTCAATGCAGCCCTTCTATTCTGCTTGCCTATTCATTGGTGTGCATGTTTACATCTGCGCGGGCACACACACACACACACACACATACACACACTTAAATTTCATAGCCCCTTTCAAACCCAGAGACACCAGATGAGCCCCTTGGTTTTTCTAAAGACCCCACTCTTGTCTCTCTCCCTGAACCCAGGGATAACTTACACAGAAATCTATAGATAGCTGAGTGTCATCATGTTTTGTGTTAAACAATACTGATTTTATTGTACCTAACCAAGTCAATGGGAAATGATACTTAATCTTTTAACTGACATAAACATTGGAAAGACTGGCTTTTATGATGACAAATGTGAGTTAACATCAAGTTGACATCTTTTCCTTTTTTCTTTGAGCTATTCACCACAAATACAGCACTTCAACTTTTTTGTACAAATTATTTAACATTTATTTAGGCCTTCCATGTCTTCTTCGGTGCTGCATGCGTATGTATCAGCAGTTGTAGTTATGAGTTCTTGTAAACCTTGGAAGCAGTTTTAATGTCCGAGGAGAGTATCCGACTGTTTACACCGATACATGTGCAAAAAGGATTTTCACATGCATGTTTTGTATCATGCACCTCATGGAAGAATTGTGCCAAATCACTGGTGTCCAGTGGTGGTTCTACATGGAATTACTCCCCGGGCGAGACATCTCTTGTCAAATAAAGGGGGGCAAAAGGAGATGTTTTTCCAGATGCCAAGAAAAATTAAATGCCAAATCCCCCCTGCAAAGTGTGTCACTGAGTTTAAAACAAAAATTATTCTTGAGCAAATATTGGTGTATTCACCTTTAGTTATTAAAATGCAGCAGTTGCTGGATTGGTGCAGTTCACTAAAGATACGTAATGTTAAAAGTCACACGACACATTTCCTTTTGTCTGACCCAATCAGAACCTTCGCATTCTGGCTAGACGTGGTTATCTGTGGTGTTTGTATAAACCCTCTTTTGCATGTCAAATTCTGATTCGCCAGTAAACCAAAATTTGACAATTATGAAAACGATCCCACGCCACCTTGTCTTTAGTTCAAAGCGTTCTAGAGAAGTCTCCGTCAGGCCATCTGGATTCCTCTTCAGCCATAAAGAACCTCAACAAGCTGGATAACATCTGTTTCAAGTGACACCTGACCACGACGGTTCCTTCAGAATAAAAGCTGAACCTCACAACCCCTTCAGGGTCTCTGAGACGCCAGTGATAACCTGTCGTGACCTGGAAGCATTCCAAGACTAGTTTGGTCAGCACCGCAGCTTTTCTACCGGCTTCGGTACCAAAGAGGGTCCACGAGGACCTCTGCATTCTGGATCTGAACAGAGGTTTCCCCTGGGTACGTAGACCGACAAATGGCGTTTCATGTGTGTTATAAATCTCCTACTAAAGTTTAGAGTGAAACATTCACTCCCACTCAGAACTAACTGCTTCTCCGGATCTGCTGGTTCTGATAATAACATTCCACACACACACCATCATTCATCACGTCTCACTCCACGTTAGTCCATCAGTAGACAGTGTTAAAATTAGTCTTGTTTAAATTGTGTAGAAATAAATTTCTTAACTATTTTAAACCTGACTCTCTCTCTTTCCTTGGAGTTAATACGAAGTGTCACTTAATCCCTGCAATAAAAAGTTCCGATCTTCGGGTTAAAATAGTCAAAGATCCATCAGATTGAGATTTCATATTTCTATGGAATCTCACATTTTATCGTTCATAAATAAGATGTAAACGACTCATTCTTTACAAAACGATAAGGCTGCGATGTCAGACTCTTCTTATAAAAGCCTAAACAATATGTATTAAAGCAATGGGTGTTGTCCAGTTTCCTCTTTCCCATCTGATATTTATAGTTAATTAATATTTTATAGAACAAAATTCACCTATATTTCAGTGACCTTTTAGGTGGTATTAATATCACTCATCATCCTTGTCCAAATCCATCCATCCATCCATTGTCTGAACCCGCTTGTCCATGTAGGGTTGCAGCGGGACTGGTGCCTATCTCCAGCAGTCAATGGGCAATCAGGTGGGGTACACCCTGTACAGGGTGCCAGTCCATCGCAGCCTAGTCAAAATAACATATCTAAATATATCCACAGTTACACTATGATCAGTAGACCAGTAATGCATTTCATTAACAAGTTCAGTAGTACTGGAAATGCTAACAACAGGCTAGTTAGTGAGGACTGGGACTGTTTTTCTGCTTGTAGAGTTTATTTATTATGTGAACATGAATCATGATCACTGTGTTTTTGTTGTTGTTCAGGAGGCAGGCCGCAGGCTGCAGTGCGCATTTAACAAATCCTCGTGCTTGAATCATTAAAAAAGGATTCAAGGAATTTATTCGAACCCTTTATTTTAAACTTTCAGCCCTATTTGCTCTGTTAGCAATTATTTGACCAAATTTAACCGTTAAAATACCCAGTTAACCGGTTAAAAAATTTAAAACATGCATCCTAGGATGAGAACGTACTACCTTTATCTTTAGCCCGTTTCTCCTCTTCTTTTCTTCCTTTCATGAATTGGGCACCTGATGGTTTTGGCCTTTTTCTGTCCATCTCGTTTGGCACTCGACTCAATAAACCGGTTTCCAATCGTCAACGACAACAACCAGTAGTCAAGACTAAACCAATTGACCTTGGTGGGTGGCCACAAAATTGTTTTGTTTTTCCTCTCTTTTTTTGGGCCATTTCACACAATTCAGAAAAACATGAAGGAATTATAAGCCAGTATTTATAATAATATGAATTAAATGTGCGTTATATGGAAGAACATCAAGGTGTGATTGACTTCAGCCATCTCATACAGTTGATTCAGACCCCCCCCCCCACCCCCCGTCTGTTTCATTTGGGAGAGACCCAGAGGTGAGTACCCCCCGCGCCCCTCCCTATTCTCTTCTTAACACACGGCACTCATCGATGCACTCGCCTGAACCCTCTCAGTGAGCAGGAGCGCCTGCAGCTGCAGGGGGCACCAACGTGCTGGTTCCAATCCAGACGCAGTGATATCTGACGGATAGAAAACTATGTTGCGGCGCAGGTTTCTTTTTTCTTTTCTTTTTTTTTTTTTTTTTTACTCAGCAATTGTGCGCCCGCTTTGTGTCATAAAAAAATGCCGCCCTGGGCAGCCGCCCGGTATGCCCGTGCCTTAAACCGCTACTGCTGGTGTCATCTCCACCATAACCTTTTCTGTCAGCACCTTCCTGTCCAGATGTTTTCACATTTTACCCCTGAGAGCTCTTTGATGTAAACCCCATTGACACGTACTTGAGCTATAGTGTGGTGGTTCTTTAGCCCTTGTCATTAGATCTGATAACTGAAGAGAAAATGACACATAAACTGGTTTTATATATTTTATAATATAAGAACATTTAGGGAGGGGAGTTTTTTTTATGATTTGCAGCTTTAGTTGAGGTTTTTGTTGAGTTGTAGACTGACTCAACAACTTTTCTAGCCTGACAAGCTAGACTATATATGTAAAAATGTAGTCTGGCCACAACTCATTGAAACAACACAGTCATGGGGCAGAATCTATGGTGGTCTTTCAAACTGTCTCAAATCAAACCCAATAAGCCAGTATCAACGATCATGTTGGGGGAGAGCTAACAAGTTAACATGGGTTTTCAAGTAAGACTTAAACACCTGAAGAGATGAAGCCTGCTTTACCGTTAGAGGGAGCTTGTTCCAAAGGGCTGGTGTCATTACTGGGAAGGCCCGGTCCCTCCTTGATCTCCGCTTATTAACGTGTAGGACCTCCTGTAACTCTCGTCCAGCAGAGCAAGGTGCCCGAGAGGGATCACGCTTATGTAATAATGCAACCAGATATGGTGGAGCACTGCCCTGCAGAGCCCTGTATCTATGTAGAAGCATCTTAAATCACACCCTATAATAGTTCTAGTGCAAAGCCCACCTAACTCTGTGATTGGCAAGACACAAAAATGTTCTGGCCAACAGTAGACCAGTTGATGTTGCACTGGAGCATGGCATAGGTTTACAGAACACTCCAGAATTGATTAGGTCTACGTGTCTACCCTTCTAGTGGTGGTCGGAGGAACCGATGGCACCTGTGTTCAGCAGTCTCGCAACCGTCAGTTGGCACTGCTGTACAGCCCAGTTTCCAGCCAACCTTGCAGCATACTGACACTCCTAAAGTCCTTGTTTGGTCTGTGTTTTTGTATATCTGCATCCTCTTTTTTTTTCCTCTGTAACACTTACGAGCTGCTTCCAAATGTGCACTTGAGAGAGAGAACTTTTTTGACTTTCATTTAGTAGATTATTCTACTCTAAGAAGTTGTGGTACATTTGCTGGTCACCTACATGGGTCAACTGTGGATTAACTTGTGCAGTTTCCAGTTCCAGGAGGTTTCCAGTGGGATCCAATGATTAGCATGCAAATCTGTAAAGACCTAGTTATTCTACCTTTTCACCCTTCTCTCTCCCTCTCTCTCCCTCTCCCTCTCTCTCCCTCTCCCACTCACACACTTGTGTTTTCTCCAGCTCAGTTCTAATGAGGTGATGGCCAGTTCCTTGTTATAATTGCCTCAAACTCCTTTTAATTTCATCTCAGCGTATTAATCATACATAGAGTTATTTAAAATCGCATAAATTAATCTTGGATTAAACAGACCCTTCAAAGGCTTCAAACAATTAAAGTGTTAGGTAGAATTTCCCTTGGGTTTAGGTCATTGCTATTTGAGCAGAGCGGTTGCAGGTGATTATCCCAGTTTGATATGCCAAGACGGTGATTAATGTAACTTTTAAATGAGCCCTTTTCCCATCTCAGCTCTGTCTATACATCTCTACAGCAGAAAGTCAAACACCTTCAATGACCTAAACCAAAGAGTAGTTATTCACTGTGGATCCAAAACTCTCTTATTAAAGGTTTCACACTTCATTTAGGTTGCTGGTAATTTAATTATTATGTGATCATGTGTGACTGTGGGAGACACAAAGATGGAGTGGGTGTTTTCATGTCATAATGGATGTTTTTATTTATTTCAACAGACCTGGGATAAACTAAAGAAGCTAACAAGGAATGCAAAGAACATTTAAGTTCAAAGCTGCTTTTTTGGTTTCATGGGTTTGAGTTTCTGAACCATCAGCCAGGATGAAACATTCAGCACATTCTCATTAGAAAATAGTAAATAATATAAACAGAAATGGGTCTTAGGTTTGGTTCTTAGTCTGCTTATGACACCTTTACTAGGGAGAGTAAGGGCCAGTCATCATTACTGAGTCCCATTTCCTCAATTTAGTTAATAAGTGAGAAAGTGGCCAATCCATTCATTTGCAGACAGGTTGAGATGTACAGGTGAAATTGAAAAAAATCAAATTTGGTGCAAAAGTCCATTTATTTCAGGAATTCTTCTAACCCATATTTCACACTGGAAGCATCAAACAGAATCCATTATAGTCAATGGGGTGTTTCAGACCAGCCGCAACGCTGCATTTTTCAGACGCGTCCTAGAAGCGGCAGGCAAAGACAATGGTATTCCCATATGATTTGTTTTCAATAGCATGCCGGTTGTTGTAACCATGGCTGCTCATAATCAGGCTCACTTCGCATTGACTTTGGAGAGTGACAAGACCCATCCAAAATGACGGCGATGCTGTTACTCTCCAGCACCCAATGAGGCGTCTACGTTTTCATGTCTATGGCATAAACAAACCGTGATCTTTGATGTCTGGAGGGATTTTGCGATCATGAGTCCAGCGAGGAGCACAGCGAGGAAGACTTTTCAGATTCACGACTCTCCTGGTGTGTACTGGACTGCATTGAAGCTCACAAGTAAAAGGTATCACTGATGCTTCCAGTGTGAAATATGGGTTAGACTGAGAGACCATCTAAAGGCTCAGGAACCCTTTGCATGTGTTTTGGATTCATTAGCTTTTAAGAGTGTGCCACTGAGCCTAGAATATTGAACCTTTTCACAATATTCTAGTTGAGATTTAGAATTGAGGGTTTTCATAAGCTGTAAACCAGAATCATCACAGTTATAACAAAGCCTTTTGTAATGAGTCTATCTCATAGTTTACCCTTTTAAGGTGAATTGCCGACATAAATGAACTTTTGCACCATATTTTAATCATTTGAGTTCCACCTGTAGTTGAGGTCATTTAAGACGATTGTCAGAATTAGTTCACAGCTACATCAAATTTCCTACGTGACTTGGTCATACATAAAACTTTTCACTAGTGTGTTAATTTTGTGTGTCTAACTGGTTCCCAGTGGTCACAATTCAGTAAGTTACTGGTTTAGGTTCTTATCTCAGATGATCACATGGGTGCATCAGAGATCATCTGGAGAAGCTGTAGGTCAAACCTCTGACTTCCATCACCTCACAATCCTTGACCACCACACGAAGCATCACATTCTTCTGGTCAATCTCCTCCTGGTTTGAGCTCAAATTCACTACCAGCCCTTAAAACCCATCACATTTTTGCATCAGTCCTTTGCTACAGAGACAGAAGAATGATTGATGAAATAGGTGCCCAGCTCGTAGGGACACTTACACTGATATGACAGTAATTAACCTCAGACTGTGTTAACCCCAGCTGCCCGTTAGAAGGGCAAGAGGATTGATGGGGTTGGTACGGCTTTCTCATAACCACAGCAAGTCAGAACATTTTCTTAAAAAGAAAATAAGTGATCACACTCAATGTCAGAAATAACCACAAATGACTACTTCTCTACCAAAAATGAGAAACATTTCCACTGTATTTACTCCTGATGTGGTTTTATGTTTTTAACTGGATTTTCTACACTGATCATAAGTAGACCATGAGGCTCTCGGGAGGACAGAACTGGAACATCAGCACCAATGTGTCCTACGTTGTTGTGAGTCGTCTGTTATCTAAACCTGTTTGTTGCTGAGGGGTGTTTAACCACTCCTGCTGACAAGAATAGCTCTAAACTCAGTAACTGCAGTTGGAAAAGAGTCCCTGTTCTTCTAAGAATATCAGACATTGGTATTATTTTCCCAGTGTTTGTTTGCTTCTGACTTGGGTTCTCTCATGATAAAGTATTGAAAACGAGACCATTTCCAGTTAGGCATAGATTGGTAATTATTAGTTTTTCTTAAATCGGCATTGGTCGATATCCCTTTGTTGAGCCGATTTAAAGTCGGGCGCAACCACGGACAAATTTTATGTTCCCGAAAAACACCCTCTGAATGAATTATGTGTTTTCTACTTACATTTCTTTTTATTTACTTTTTTAATAGTTAATTATTGATCAGTTTATTTGGTTTGTTTGAGGACCTTTTATTAAATGTTTGATTTTAACACTGAGCAGTGCACAAACTTAAGATTCAAACGTATGTTAAAGTCAGAGTTCAAAAACTGACTTGGGTCCAGAAATGTTATGCCTCCACTGCTTCTTTGTGACATTTAAACATGCAGTTAGGGCTGAAAGCCTCTAGATATTGGCCAAAATATCCCCAGCACATACCAGCCATCTGCTGACTGACCGCTACATATCTGTAACAGTGTCTACAGTCAGAAAAACCCAAATCAATCGATCTCTACTCTCAGTTTTTTCCTGTAAATCAAGAAAAGTTAAAAGGGTGAATCTAAAACTGGTACGTGTTTGAAGTAGTCGTGGATTATTCCAGTTAAAAACCAAGTTCACTCGTCTTTCGATACATGTGCAGTGGTCTCTATTAAAAATGAATACCTTGTGAGTCGATCTCTGTAGGAATAAAGCTTTGGCGCTTTTGTTTATGGAAGTAGATGTTAGCCAGAGTGGACATCAGCAGAAGATGACAGGATTTGGAGTCTTATTCTCTGATTTTTGGACATCTCTCCTCTGATTGTCTAACAGCAACATGACTACCACTGACTCTGTTTGCAACACTGATGTTTCATCTCCACAAATAACGCCAGCCTGGAGGAGTTCTGCTGTGTTGTGGAGTTGCTAATGGTAATGGTTAGCCTCTAATAGCCGAGGCACGCTCTGCTCTCTCCTGGATGCTAAACCATTAACAGCCTTCCCCATTGCGAACCAAGATGGGTGAGTCCATAAATGCGACGTGCAATTTTCACAGGCTTTTCTAATCAGAGCGTTTCCTCGTCTATTTTCTCGGCTAATGGGCTCATCACACGGGAGGAGACATCGCCTCTCCTCCATTCATTTTCAATGAGACATGCGCAACAAAGCGATAATCGCGGGTCTCCCTCCTACAAGCGAAACGTGAAAAACGTGCATGTGAAATTTTGCGCTCGTGCACGTGTCGTGCACAGGCGACGCAGCGACGCGATCCCAGAAAGTTGAAACATTTTCAACTTTTCATCGCTGTCGCTCGGACGAGGACCAATCAACGGAGGTTTCATTCACTGACCAATGAGCGGACAGGATGCTCCGTACATCTCCGAGCAAACATGGAGGAGAAGTTGATTATTATTATGTTTTATATAGTAAAATCAGAAGTAACATTTCACATAACTCTAGCAGCACCTTGTGAAACATCATATCTACTGCTTTATTATCTCTGAACCGCTTAAATAAACTTAATTCCCTCCAACCTGACACAGCCAAGCAAAACAACGGAAGTTTCAATTTCGCCATGGAACAGAACGCGTAGACGGCTTTGCCGCTGGCTGCTGCCGCGGGTTGCCTCCCGTGTGTCGGGTAATAAAAGCGACGGCGACAAATTGCGCTGATCGCGGTCGTTTTTCGCCTCCCGTGTGTCGAGCCCATAATGCAGGAAATAGGTGTAGAAGACGTCTTTCATGTTTAGCCTGCATGTTTCATTCAAGTGACTTATGTTTAAAAAATAAGTAAAACCGTTTTATCAGGGAACTTGGTCTTTAATATGTATAATTATAACACAGTGTTATCTGTTAGGAATGAATCCTTGTTTAACAGAAACCAGCAGCTGGTAATTATAGCTTCCTGTTTCAACTGGAAAACAAATAGAGAATTTTTCTTTTAAACTAAATGAATAACTAAATGACCTCAAGTAAAAACCACAAACCTAATCTGGCAGCTGACCCAGGTGTCCCTGCTGGAATTTGTTATTTTATTCAGGCAACAATGAATGGATGGTCTTGTGATTACACTTAAGAATTTCAGATATTAATGCTTTTTCACCCAGAGGTTAAGCATCCTCAGACAAGCATCCTGCTAATTTCTACATTTTTTTTATTAATTGCGGTATAACCAGAAGTAATATTGACCAGGTGAGCTGAACAACCTTGTATTTATCCTTCTAAGCACATTTCCCTCACACCTACTTTATACCTTGATTGCTTGTTTTAGGCTCAAATCTCAGAGGGAGTCTTGCTGCAGCCATGCAGAAATAGCTGAAACCCCGTTGGTGCGGCAGCTCCTGTGTGTCCTGTTGGGTTGTAAATATCAGAAAAAATCACTTTTCAGAATAAAAACTGCATTTACTTTGTTGTATCAGTATCACTGACATTAACAGATGTGTGGAAAAAGAAAAAACATGAATCAGTGACAGATGTTCATATCAGTCCTCTAGAGACCAGGGACGTTGGTTATTTACAAACAAGCATCTGTAGATCTGCCCCATCAGGCCGGACCAGAACCAGATTGATTTCCTTATTTCTGTCTGAACTGTGTACAAAGGAGGTGATCCCTTGTTGTTAGTAACCGTTATAGTCCAAATCAGTGTTGACTAATTAATTTAAACAGCCCGTCTGAAGTCATGCTCAGCTAATTGGGCACCTAGATGCCTCAGAAAAAAAATCCTGCTTATCTTCAGTTGATTTGTCTCATTTAGAGCCTCCTCACCTTGCATCCTTGACCCCTGTGTGACCTCCATGACCTTGTTTCTGGTCTAAAAAATTGTTCAGAGGAAGCCGGAGACTGGGAGTGAGATATTACATGTGACATCCCCGTTTTCATCCTGCAGCGAGTCAACGTTGCCACTATTTAACAAACTTTATGAGCTGTCAGTCACCAGATGGGTCGTATAAGTTTAGATTTATTCGCACTTATAATAAAAACAAGATTATTTGCTCTCTTTTCAACATATAAATTTCCAGAATTACTGACGTATTTTTTATTCCTGTTTATGTCCTGTTATGACTCATGCTGGTCATTAAACCAAGATGTTCATTTAAGAGGCCTGACATTAATATTTAGCAGGTTTAACGATGTTCCTGTTCACATTTCTTCGGCACTTTGTGACTCGTGCGTTAGAATAAACTAGTGATGACAGCTTCTACACCTTACACACAGCTGTAATAACGTTTGTGGCTTCAATCTGTCTGATAATAAAAAATAATGATGTGGTGGAAGTGAAAACAATTTAAAGGCCATTTGAGTTATCCAATTTTAGGAGAAAGCTCATTACTTTAAAAACTATTTAAAGTTATTTTACTAAATAACGGTTATAAAAGATGATTGACGTGCAGATATTTATTACATTGTACACCTATCTTAAATAAATCCAATGATGCTTTTCGTAATGTTTAGTTATCAGTGTTTTTTAACTTATATTTCGCCTTTGACTTTTGTGTTTTCTGCTCCGATTCCACCTTGAAGGAGGCATTTCTTAATTGTGAGTTGTTATTTTGAGTAGAAATCACTTACTTCAATTCAATTTCAATTCAAGTTTATTTATATAGCGCCAAATCACGACAAGTTGTCTCAAGGCACTTCACATAATAAACATTCCAATTCACGGTTCATTAAGCCAATCAGAAATAATGTGTCCTATATAAGGAACCCAGCGAATTGCATCAAGTCACTGACTAGTGTCAGTGACTATACAGCAATCCTCATACTAAGCAAGCATAGAGCGACAGTGGAGAGGAAAACTCCCTTTTAACAGGAAGAAACCTCCAGAGAATCCTGGCTCAGTATAAGCAGCCATCCTCCACGACTCACTGGGGATCGAGAAGACAGAGCACACACACACACACACAATAATGTGTCTACAGTTCTATTGTGATGTCTTAGTAAATATTCTATTTGGTGAGATAAACTTTATTGTATTTATCCTAGTGGATCTCTAATTAAATGGGTAAACTAGCAGTAACACGTCCAATGTCAAGGAAACCAAAAAGTTATTATCAGGAGAGGGAGAATGTTTTAGTGGTTAGCAGCAATGTGTTAGACGATGGCCCCCTCCATGAGGCCACCACAGCTCAGCAGAACATCATTGTAGCTTCTTCTGGGGACTTCATGTGCTTTTTATTTCATTTTGCAGGATCATTCTTTTATAGTCCAGTATAACGATGGGAATGCGGAGGTGGTATCGATGTGGGTGTGTCGCTGTCTGGAGGAGAGAAGAGCTCCGCAGGTTCAGTGATGCATCTGGTTCCCTCCTGTCGTCCGACTCCAAACCGTGGACACCGATGAAACACTTTGGGGTCAAGGACATCCTAATGCTCCAGTGAAAACCGGTCCAGTTGTTTGATATTTCAGTGAGAATCTTTATGTAACACTTCTGTGACGGGACTTGGAGTCTCTGTAGAGCCCAAACGAAGAGCATCTCCTGCAGCAGATGCTTCCCCGCCTGATGAGGCAGAAAGATTCTGACTCAATGCATCAAAAACAATAAACAAGTCCACACGGGACAGATGAGGGCTGCCACGGTTGTGCTATACAGATGACAGCCGTCAGGTGAATGTCAAGGTTTCCTCCTGTGAGTAACGGCCCATCTTCTGTGCCTGTTTTATTTATTACCTCAGCAGCTAAACTTGGAATTGTTCGACATCCGTTGCCAAAAAAACAAAAACCTTCTTTCTGCTTCTAGAACAAATGTGACCAGTAAAACCACTTGGGACCACGTTGTTGTTTTCTGGTATGAATTAATTGTACAGTGAGTGAGTTTATGATTTGGTTGTTTATCTTTTCTGCCTCCAGCTGAAGTCCTCCGGATGAATCGTCTCATCGTCCTCTCATGTTTAACAGCTTCCTTAGTTTGACTCACTGATGAGAACATTAATCGGAAAACCTTAACTTATGTTCTTTCAAAGATTTATTTACATTATAACCAAAAGGTCCTTCCTTTTCTTTATTAAAGACGTGTGTGGAACACCAAAGAGTAGCTGAATTACTGGAGTTTATCACAGCTAAGGCCAGTGTAATGAAATTTACGACAAAATAAATTACTTAGAAAAGTATTTATGTAGATATCTGCATCAATAAAGTACACTTAACGGTGTTACTCCTAAAAGTGTTGTTTACACACGTTTGTGTGAGGCGTAACCATGACAATCACATCAGTGTCATGAGAAACAACCAGTTCAACATCTTTCAGTTTGATGGGTTACAAACACACACACACACACACACACACACACACACACACATCCAAAATCCTCATTATTTAGAAAATGTTTTGTTATGCAAACATGCCTTTGCTAATTTTGCTGTTTTACTTGTTTAAAATCTTTTTAGGACGACTCAGATTAATTGTGGGTTTTTAACTAGCACTTTCAGATTTAACTGGGTGTAATTTACACTCCCAGTGCTATGGATAGGTCTGTTAAACTGGTTGTATTCAGAATTTGGGTTTATTTTCTTAGAAGAATTGGGCCCAGACCACTTTAAATAACAGTATTGCTATAACTGTTAGAATATGATTCCAGCACTCTTGTTATTATTATTTAAATGTATTTATTTCCATTTACTGGGGATGTTAAATTAGAGAGGCTGATTTTTATGAGCTTCATTCAGCAAAACTACTGTTTGTATCAGAAAGCTCAAGATTGAAATTCATCACATCCTGTTTTAAATGATCTTTGTTTATCTTATTTTGAAGAGGACAATAATAAAATCCTGAAATATTCTAATAGTTGCACAATAACTAAATCATATTTACTGTATTTCTCCAAACTGTCAGGTCTGTTGAGTTGCATCAAAACCAAATGCAGAAATACTTCAATCTGCAAAAATCAAGTCTTAAATGTTTTCATTGGAAAGCAACTTCAAAGATAAAGCAGCATTTTCTTACACCTTTCTTTATGAGTGTATCACACATTGAATAGCCTTTGTGTATTAAATGTGCTATATGAATAAAGCTGCCTTGCCTTATATCGTAGTGTGTTTTTACAGTCATCGTAAACAAATTTTGTGAGCTTAAAGCCTTTTTTTTTTGTTACTTTTAAAAACGTCAGATGGTTGGCCAAATGTTGATATTCAGAAGAAACATTAAAGCTGTAATATTCAGATGATGATCTCTCCTGTAAATGGTGTGTTGGCACACATAATTTACTCATATTCAATAAAACAGATGTAAATACAGCAGGAATGTTTTGCTCACTTTTGTGTTTATTTTTCTATTAGCAATTAACATTTGAATCTGTTTAATTTCTAGTTTAATTGTTATAAATATTACTTTAAAAAACATTACGATCTAGTTTAATTTTCTCGAAGGTCTCTTTTCACAGATGAGATGATGTTTTAAAGGTCCTGTGTAATGTTATTTTACACCTCCCATAGCAAAGATAGGCTCAATGATCAAATATGGCACTGTTGAGATGTTATTTTTATGGAATTAAAGTTTTTTTTAGCTCTAATACGGTTGGATTTGATGAAACCCCGCCTCCCCTGTGTGAATTCCACAATAGTACACAGCTGTAGACCCAGAGACTGCAAATCCCCCCCACCCCCCGCCCACCCACACACACACACACAATCTAGGTCAGAGTTCTGCGTCAGATGGCAGGATTTGAAGTCTTACTTCTTGATATTTGGACGTCTCGCACCTGATTGGATAACAAAAACGTGACTCAGCCACTGGTTCTGTTTGCTGTGCAATGTTGATGTTTTATATCCACAGATAACACAAGCCTGAAGGAGCTCTGCTGTGTTGTGGAGTTGCTAATGCTAACTGTTAGCTTCCACTACCTGAGACGTTCTCTGCTGTTTCCTAAACCAACAACAGCCTTCATTGTCACAATTGAAGATGGGTGAGTCCATGAATGTTAAATGACAGTGTGACGTAGATCTGACAGGCTTTTCAAATCCTAAAATTTCACCATCTATTTTCTATCAGAAGCTAATGCAGGAGATAGGTGTAGGAGACTCAAGTTCAGCTTGCATGAAAAACTTTGTGACCAATATAATCAGAAATAATCATAAATGTGTTTTTACAGAGAAATTCATCTTTAATGAGCAGTTTGAAATCATAATCACGTTCTGGCTTCATGTTTGAGAGTTCATGAAGATAAAATCCAAACATTTCTGCCAATTAAACTTTTCTTCAAGAAGACTGGACAGGGATCATGTTCTCGCACACAAAAGTACATTTTTGGGTTATAGGCATTATTTTGAGTGCAGCCTATATAAGAAATAGATCACTTCTTCACAACTGGAGATTGAACTCCCTGCTAGCTACACATGGAGACTGGGTGTTAGTGTTTACAGTCCAGGGGAGGATGGATCTGGATTTGAGAGTCCATCTGAATGGGGAGGAGCGGGCTGTTGTGACCTGTTGTGTGTGTATGTACAGTCTATGGTTGTGACATAGCAACAACCCCATAGATGATTGCATTAGCTTAGCAAAAATTGCAGAGCTGAAGGAAGCAGCTGAGAGAGGAAAGTGCATGTGTGAGGCCGAAAACTGCTTTGGGAGTGTTGTTCATGAGGATGAGTTCATGAGAAGCTCCAAAATGTTGCTTTTGCACGATATAAGACCTTTAAACCCAACTACAGAACAAAAAAGCATCTGCCTAACAGTCATCTGATTTAACTGATAAGGGAAAGGTTATTTTTATAATTAAAGTACATATATTTACCCTCATGCCTAACATAAATGAATAAACCATGTATTGTCATTAAAATCATGCTTTGGAAACAGACCTCCTGAACTTCCTTAAAGTTAATCGAACTTTATCATGGTTTTCCAAACATCTCTATGCAGACTGACTATAACCTGATGGCCAGAGTTTATTGCTAATTTTCATTTCACAATTAATTCCAGACACATTTTTATTAATATCTCATTTATTCTTTAAAGCTTTAACCTGAGGAAAGCAGACGGAGGTGTACACAGGGTCCAACAGAGCACTTGTGTCCAAATGAGACTGTTTCCTCTCACAGTGTGAAGGACGAGCTGTAATTTCTTTTTCCCTCAGCCTGAACAGATTTGTTATGTTCATGAGTCATAACCAAACTCTTGGCTCATGAACTTCCATCAACTCTAAAATAACAGGCGTGAAGGTGCAGGGTTCACCTGCTCATAAGAGAAGTTTCACCTCAGACTCATTAGCTGGAATCCTTTTGTTTTCCCCGTGATCGTCTGAATAAAGTCCACAGATGTGATTTTCCTCTCATTAAGAGGACCTAGACAACAGTTAAACATAGTATGACAGCGTTTAAAGTTTGTCGGGTCAGTGCTCCAGTAGGTGTGATGTCAACGTCCTTCATGTTTTGTTTGGTTTTTATATAAAGCTGTTAAGAATTCGGTGTGAAAGGATAGTTGGAGGTGGTAATTCATAGACAAACTGATATTTTCTTTGATGATTTGACTTACTCACTTCAGTTCAGACTGAAAAGTATCATGAGTGGGTGGCGGGGCTGCAGTGTAAATTTGAACAAGTCTGGTTCTCTGGAGGATGAGTCCCTCAGACCTGAGTGGTTTCAGATTAAACCTCAGCGCTGCCTGGAGTTTGATAGAAATGCTTTGGTTTGGGGTGGAGGAAACACACCTGCTCAACCTTCCAAAACACTCTTGAAGCAAGACATTTACAGGAATATTTATTTTGACCCTTGTTTTGTTATTGAGTCGTGGAACTATCCACTCTGACTGACTCTGATACATTGTTATTGGAGCTCCAGCCAGACTTGAATCCATTGCTTTAGCCCAACTAATGTTTAAAGAAGCACCAACCTTGGACACCTGCTGCTGGATCAGTGAGACGGCTGTCCTAAAGAATCAGCTGCAAGGCGCAGATGAAAGCACAGCTCCTTTTGAAGGTTCATTCTTTTCAAAATGTCCCAACTACCATCAAATGCAGTCGACTTGTCTGCCACCAAACCTGTTAAACTGTTTCCTAAAGCATTTGTGTCCAAACTGCGGTCCGGGTGCCATTTGAGGCCCACAGAGTGATTTTGTGTGGCCCCCACTTGCATATCTAGAATTATTCATTTTGTCTCTCCAGCAGCTTGTTGGTGTAGACTGACACATTTTTTACATTATATTCAGATTTTTACTAATATGGTCTTTTTGGAGCTATTTTGTAGCGTACACGTGGAAAACAATGACAATATTATTGTTTTAAATAAAAAATGTTTTTAAATAAAAGAATTGCATTATTTTGGCCCTCAAGGACTATAAGCTTGACGATTTTGACCTTGGTCATGAAAAGTTTGGACACCCCTGTCCTAAATGACATATGATTGTAAATAAGATGATAAAACACAAGCGGTGACTTTATAAAATATTTGCATACTGGTCACTCTTCTGATATTTAGGAACAACAAAAGTCACCAAGCATAAACGGTCACAAGCTTTGGGTAGTAAACGAAAAAACGAGATTGCGGATACAAGCGGCTGAAATGAGTTTTCTTCGCAGGGTGGCTGGGCTCTCCCTCAGAGATAGGGTGAGAAGCTCGGTCATCCGGGAGGGGCTCGGAGTAGACCCGCTGCACACATTTTATCTGCTCTGTAAGAAACGAGGATCTTTCTTATCTCTCCTCCTGCCTTGGATGACGGTGCTCAGCGTGTGGAACGCCTCACATAGATTTTTTTTAATTTAAACTGATGTTGGTGCCGTGGGGGGAGTGCCGGCACTGGGACACACTGTCCGGTGACACTAGATGGTTCAGCTAGTTTCACTCCTTGTTCGCTGCTGTGCCGAGAGAGTGTTTCAACACACAGAGTGTGTTCTGTGCAGCAGGGTGACAGATCTTCAGAGGAGCAGTTTGGTGGATGGATTATGATCCAGTCATATAGTTAGGGGACCAGTGCTGGATTGGATGAGTTTTATGCAGAGGCAATAAAATATTTTTTGGGGGGGTGACACAGAACATTTATTTTATTGGTTGAGAAAATAATTTTAACAATTTGTCAAGAATGTTCCTGAAAAACATCTCTGTACCAGACTGTAAACCAAATAACAGGGCCTTAGCTTCTAAAACGTTCCACTTTAGGCTCATCGATCCACACAATATTTTTTTTAGGATCACTGAAATGTTCATGTTCATTGTTTTTTTGTTTTTTTATTTTATGCTCTTTTTCACCATGAACTCTGACCTTAACCAGCTGAGAACACTGGTTGTGATGTTTTGCTTTTAGAAATCTTTTAGCATTTTATGTTGGACAGTTTCTGCTGAAGGGATTTCTTAATCTCGTAATCCAGCTGCTGTGTCTACTTAAACTGAGCTCAACTTTTAAAAGACTAATCCCTTCATTCATGACCTGACAAAGGGGAGACCATTCCACCTGCTGGGTCAGGTTGCTTTGGATAACTTTTATCTCAAATCAGTTTATCAGTTTTAAACTGTTATATTTTTATTTTTAGTTTTCTGTTGATGAAATTTGAAACTTGTCTAAAATTATAGGTTAATAAACCATCAATCAGCCATGATGAGTTGATGTGATAACCGCTGGGAGCCTGATGCTGATCAGTCAGTCCTGTCTAGTTGTCCCAGTCCTGCTTGTCACAACCGCTTTGTGTGACATGTAAATTGCAGCATCAGATGATCTATGGCTGCGCTCCTGTGACCTATGGTGATAATACGTCTGGCGCGGCCCTCTCCGGGATATTGACCGCGCTTTGTTTGGAGATGCGTCTTCATTTCTGTGGGTCCGGGGGCCTCGTATTCCCAAACGCCCTCCGAGCGGCGGCCGCTTTGCATCGGCCCATGACCCTCCTTTCTCCTGCAGTCCGACTTGATTAGCACATCAGGCGGGACAATGAGTGGTCGCCCTGTATTACCCAGATCCCTTTATCAATGTCCTGTAATTAAAATGTCACCGTTTAATTTTCGAGCCATCGCTTTCCTCTCGGCGGAATCTTTCCTTCCAATAAAAAGTGCAATCGAAATGCTCTTTTAACTGGAAACAAAAAAAGAGAGCGAAAGCGTTTAGCAGAGCAGGGCAGGGATCAATAGGCCCTTTAGTCCGGGAGGAGGATTGATTGGTCTCTAAAACGGGATTTATAGGGGTCATGCTTTTATAGGCTGCTGATACAACTGTTAATTATAAAACATTTGGCTCCATCGCTGCTCTTATTAAACCTGCCCTGATTGAGCTGCGCCCGATTTATCTCTTTAAGAAAATTCTATATAAAATAATGATCGCGCTTCAGTCTTGATCGACCATGTATTGGTAGAATTAAAAAAGCTGGATTTAATTTGTCATCTGAGGCATTATTTTATCCATGTTTGCTGCCAGTTAGTCGATTAAGTAAGATGTTTGAACTTGATCTCGTTGCTGATAAGAGATCAATAAATAAATCAGCTGGAAATAAATAGACGGCCGTAAATTCTCATCAGACATACGTGAACTGCAGATCCACGTGCGAAAAATAGGCTACATTTTAATATTTTAGACAATGAATTAAAACTGAAATGGGCTTTAGTCGAATTTGGGTTCAGAAATAACAAAGAAAGCACCTTGAGGTGAATAAATAAGAGCAGAACACAACTCGTTGAAGTTTGCATGGATCATGAGCAAATAAATAGGCACAATTCATCATCACCATCATCATAACCGTGGTCGTTTTAACTACCGTGTAACTAATGCTATTAACCTGGTCATTTGTCTCCAACAGGATCATAGTAAAGAGCGCGCGCTGAAATGTCTAATTAAACCTCCTCGCCGCTGCTGATCTGCATCCTCTCGGCTCACGTTTCGTCGGAACAAGCGGCGACAAAAGGCTGCATTCAGGTCTGAGGTCTAAATAATTAAAGGGAGAGGAATAATTACAGTATAAAATTGTAGTTATTGGCGGCGGGGGAAGCCTCTCCACGCTGAAAGAGGAGAGGATGCGCTTATAGGATCGGGTTCGGTATCAATATTGCAGGAAGGTAAAAACCGGCTGCTGTTGATGCTTCACTCATCTCTCCCTCCTCCTCCTCCTCCTCCTCCTCCTCCTCACAGCTCATGCCTTTCCTAATTTATGTATTAGGTTGTTTATTTGTGAAACAGGCCTGTCCTCCTCTCACAGAGGCGAACACAGGCTTTCTGGTGCCTGCATCCCCATGGCCCCCATGACACCCCTGGAAGAACATAGTGGGTGTTAAAGTGTGTTTTTGTGTAAAAGTGTACAAACTATCAGTTTGGTTAGCTTCCTGAATGGCCTCAGTACCTTCTTCACGATTGACTGACAAGCTAACGGCTAGTGTGAGTGCAGCTGTCGCTTCTTTCTTAAAACAGATCTAATATCCTGAGTTATATGTTACAATGAATTTCTTAATTTTTTTTTCCAAAATAACCAAATACAGTTGTTTTTTAATCAGCTTTTAAAGCATTAATTAACCATATTTGCAAATGAGTCATGTGGTTGGGTTTTGATTTGAATCATGATGTTCCAGAAAAATATCACATTACAACAATAAACATCAGTTTGGAAGCAATATTTTAAAATGAAACCAATGCCAAGAAGGACTAATGTTAAGTCCTGTGTGTTTTTGTTAAAGAGTTGTTTACAAGTGTTAAATTTTTTTGTTTGTTTTTTAAGAAAGATGCACGGCGATGGTGACAAACACTCTCGCACGTTCAAGTGGATTCCAGTACAATGTTGGTAAGTTTTCTAAATAAATTACCTGATAATAAGCAGTTGACTGTTTAATATTTATCAGAAATGTTCTTCATTTCTAAATTATTTTGATATAAGAATTTTTTTCCTGTATTCATTTATTTTATTCATTAACAAAAAGTTCCAGATTCTGATTTTAAACTGACTCCTAGCTTTTGCAGATTGAGTTTACTTTTATCTAAAGTTGTATTATTTTTCTGCAGGTGTGTCACCTAAACCAGGTGTATTTATGACTCCAGAGTCTGGGTCATTCCTGAGACTGGCATAAAGAATGTAAATGAGTTCCAGCTTTGATTATTGACCCGCGTGTTTCTTCTGCTGATTCCTAAACTAAATTTGTGTTTGTTAAAAGATCAGTTGGGCTGAAGTCACGTGATCTCTGGTGTCTCAGACCTGCAGGCAGCAGCTCATCCATGATTCATTCACCACCGCTGTGAGTCTAAACTCATGTGACTACACATCCACACATTATCCACACTTGTTCATCCTTCTCTCTTTTTGCCATTTTTCCTCGCAGGCTGCGGGATGATTTGCGTGGCCGTGGAAGCCTAACAGATGGCGGTGTAACTTGATGAATGAGCCTGGGCCTTTTGGATGTGCGGCTCGCGCCGACTGCGGGGGAAACAACACAAGATGTGCACAATTACAGCTGAACTGATGCTTAATACACACCACCTTGCACAATCAGTTTGATCCCCCATGGGGGGTCCAGGGTGGGGCGGGGGGCAGCTTTTATGTCTTCGGTGCGTTTTTAAAATAAATTAAATCTACAAATTAAAACTTACAGCTGAAACGTTTTTCCGTTTGTTTGTTAATTTGTTTGTTTTCTTCGCTGCAAATTTCTGAGCGCATCATTCAGAATTATCAGAGGTGGTGTCTAGCTCAGCGTGTGTTTATGTGCAGAGGGGGTGTGGGGGGAGTAGAGAGGGAGAGCTATTACACATCAGCATGACAGCAAGGAGGAGGGGGAGGAGGAGAGAGGAGCCATGTGCTTCCTGTCTACACGCCATTCACCTCCCCAGGCTCCAACGGGATGGAGGTCCTGAGTGCTGCTGCTGCTTACTGCTCTCCACTCAACTGAAATCCACTCCATTCTTCTGACGCGTTTCTAAAAACACTAACATCATCGCTTCTATTTGGACTCCTCTGGTTTGGAATTTCATCTCTTTAATATTTCTAACTTTTTCATCTCTGGAGCGTGTTGTTTTTAGGAGCTAAAGGTAGGTCATTCTGAATAATTCCTCTAACAAATTAAAGAAAATAATTATGTGTATTTGCCTTTTTTTGCATACATTATATTTCTTTCTGCATTTGTATTCAGTTGTGACTCTAAACCCGTTTAGTTGTTCGGATTAGGACTATGCAGGCTGCTTTGGTGCGTATAGCGGCCTCCACGGCCCCGCAGCCGCGGTGCCAACAGTAAGTAATCCATGTGAACGTGAGACGGGCCGGCTTCAGCCTACTGCCCAGCGACCGGCCCAGGCTAATCTGTATAGCAGCTTTAATTATATATGGGGCTAGTCTTTTATTAACAATGTGAGGAAGCACGCTCGGATCCGTGTAATTACCAGGAAAGCAGCTTACAGTTGTTCTTTTCCCCTCCGCTAAGCGCATTGACGCAGCTCAGGCTGCGTCTTCCTTCTGTCCTTTTCTGTGCGTAAGGATCTTATGTGTCTCCTAAAGTAGTTGTCCCGCAAGTGCTGAGCCGATTTGCAGATAAGAGGGAGCAGCAGAGGACCACCTCCGTGCAGGAGGCGGCAGGAGATCCAAAAACACAGATGAACGCGCTGATGAGAGGAGCTATCACACAGCTGATTGATTTCACTTTATGGTTCCCTAAAACGCATGGTTATTTCACATTATTATTATTATTATTATTATTATTATTATTATTATTATTATGTTTTTAAAATTCTAACTTTTCAATTCCAATTTAAAATTATTTCTACTTTGTTCTTTAAATATTTGCTTTCTTTAAAATAACAGTAAAAAAATTACAAACTTATTATAAAATATGACAAACTTAAAAATCTGCATTTTTACCACATAATTTTAATTTAATTGTTTAATAACGTCACGGTAAAACATGTTTCTTTTAAATATTATTTCCAACGCCCCCTGTTTCTCTCTGCCCCAGGCTTCCAGGGATGGAGTCAATGCCCGGACATCTTGGAGACGCGGGACGAGACGCCAGCTCTTCCCCGACCTTAAAGCAAGACGCGCAGAGCTTTTCTAGCTCCAGCTCCCTGAAGCCGAATCAAGTGAGCGAGACCTCCCTGTACGGGGTGCCCATCGTGTCTCTGGTCATAGATGGAAAGGAGAGACTGTGCCTGGCGCAGATTTCCAACACCCTGCTGAAAAACTACAGCTACAACGAGATCCACAACCGGCGCGTGGCTTTGGGAATCACTTGCGTGCAGTGCACGCCAGTGCAGCTGGAGCTGCTGCGTCGCGCTGGGGCCATGCCCATCTCATCCAGGCGCTGCGGCATGATCACCAAACGGGAGGCCGAGAGGCTCTGCAAGTCTTTCCTGGGAGCGCACAGCCCCCCAAAGCTGCCGGAAAACTTCGCTTTTGACGTGTCCCATGAATGCGCCTGGGGCTGCAGGGGCAACTTCATACCCGCCAGATACAACAGCTCCAGGGCCAAGTGCATCAAGTGCAGCCTTTGTAACATGTATTTCTCCCCCAATAAATTCATTTTCCACTCCCATCGCACCCCGGAGTCCAAGTACCTGCAGCCGGACGCGGCCAACTTCAACTCGTGGAGGCGGCACCTGAAACTGACGGACAAAAAAATGTCTGAGGACATCCATCACGCGTGGGAGGACGTCAAGGCCATGTTCAATGGGGGGAGCAGAAAAAGGACTGTGCCCATGAGCAGCTCGGGGTTGTCTGCTCCGTTAAAGTCTCAGGCCTCATCTAGTCTGGTTCCAAGAAGTTCCCCTGAGATCCCCCACAAAACTTTACGCTGCGACGAGGAGCAGGGGGGGAATAACTTGAGTTTGGCGAGCGGCGCGCGCAGCTATCCCGTCATCCCGGTGCCCAGCAAGAACTTTGGCATGCTTCAGAAGATCCCACCGCCTCTGTTCCCTCACCACCCATATGGGTTCCCCAGCTACGGCCTGTGTCCGAAGAAGAACGATGGGGTGCCCGACGCGAACAAAGCCAACGTGCCTGGTGTCTTCTGGCCGGGCGCGAAAGACACCCTCTACCCGGCCTTCCCCATGTTCTGGCCAGCAGCGGGGGGTCTGCCAATGCCGCCTTACCCGGGCTCTCCGCCGAAACCTCCTCCAGAGCTGCCAGGCGTCCGGCAAGGTGAGCTGGACCTTTCGGACCTCAGTGACCGGGGCGCGAACACACCCAAAGACCCGCACCCGCAGCACCAGCGGGACAGCGGGGAGCGCAGCCCCAGCTCCCAGTCCTCCTCCACCAGGAACGATGAGGACAAGTCCGGCGACGAGGCCTCTCAGAGGAAGATCAGCTACATCTCAGCTTTCAGACCCGTTGTAAAAGACGCAGAGACCATCGCCAAACTGTACGGCAACCGGGATAGCTATGGTACGCGTTCCGGTTACCTGTCCCCGGATTTTATCAGTGAGAGCTCCAGTTACAGATCGGTGTCACCGGACAGGGACAGCGTGGTAGACGACGACGATCCTGACGTGGACGTGGAGTCCAACCGTGGACCAGAGGACGACGATTCGATCCGGATCTCTCCGGGTGTGGACCTCCGTGGCTCCCCCGCGCCGGAGCGTGTCTGTTCCGGTGCTGAGGAGGGCCAGGGGCGGCCTGACGCCCCGAGTCCAGGTGCGGCTGCAGCATCACCGGAGGGCTCGGTTCAGACCGGGTCTTCAGATGAGGACAGACAGACGCGCCACGGATCCCCTTTTCACGGGGTAAGATCAGGTTTAATCAGACTTTAATTCCCACGGGGACATGTTTCCGCAGCCATGCTGCGTACACAAAATATATTAAAATGAGGAAAATTAGATATTGTCGTTTGGGTAAAACCGATATTTATTTTAGTTACGTGAAAAAACACAAATAAAAACATACAAATCACATTTATGCAAAAATAAATAACACATTTTAAATGTATTTTTTTTATTAAAATAAGTGTACTAAATGCTTTTATCTGCATGTTTCATCTTCAGAAAACAAAACCTCATTTAGCCTCAATGAATTAGAGATCTGCTGTTTGTTTTTAAATGTCCCCAATTACGTGAAGAGCAGCAGCAAATGGCCTCTAATTGCTGCTGCTGCTTTTGCTGTTCCAGGTGTATCTTCCTGAGAAGGACGGGCAGGTGCTCCCCCTGAACGAACCTCCTCCTTTTGGCTCCAAACAGCCCAGCAGCCCCCGCAGAACCAGAGGTAGAACCACTGCTCCAAAGCCCGGTAATCAGCACAGCACAGCTTCTAACCGTCTGCGTCCTGTTTAGGTGTCCGTCACGTGACTGAACTGCAAACTCAAAGAAACGCAGCCTCCTATCAGGAGCAGAGAGACAGACAAGGTGATTTATTTAATTCAGATTTATTATATTATTTTAAGAAATAAACCCAGATACATTTTTATGATTGCTAATATCGTATTCGTGGGTTAACTACGGTGTTTTGTGTTTTTTGCGCAGCTGAGGGAGCTTTGCGCATCGACATCAGCGTACATGAAAGAGATCTGGAGAACATGGCCAAAGGTGAGTAAGAGCTAAAATGAAAGAAAGAGCAGAAAAAAAGCAGCTGGCGTTCATTATTTGTAATTATTTGTGTTATTAGGGTAATCTGTGTGCGCACAGTCCCGACATATTTGCTCATTTAAATTTAAATCAGCTGAATTACATAAATATAATCAATTAATGTATTATTTTGGTTTAAATTCTGATTTTTCTTAAAATTAAAAACGACACATTTTAACAACGTTTTAATACTGAACACCATAACGGAGCCGGGTGGCGTGCTAAGCACGTGCCAAATTGTAAAGTGGTGAATTTACATTTTATAGGCCTACAGTGTTTTCCATAGTTGTTAACCACTTAATCACGAGACGTAGGAGTTTTGACTTATTATTGTAAGGGGAAATCGTTTAGAGGCTATTAATATTTTAACGAACAGAGCCATAACCCCGAGGCACGGCAGCTAATTATTTTACAACGCTTGGAAAAACCCAGGGACTCCATTATTATCGTCTCCTCCTCCAGGCGATGCTTGGCAATTACTGCAGCCAGCGCAGGAAAAGCAGGGAATTGGGTGTTATCAGGGATGGAGATGCACCTGAAGTCGCTTCTCTGCGCTCCAACACCACCTTTACGAGCAGAAATCTAAAAACACAACATGTGTGATGTGATTTTGATGAGAAGTCGCTCTATTTCTGACCATATTGGGTGGATTTGTTGTTCATGTTTATTTCCAGAGGAGCTGCAGAAGCAGCTGGTGGAACAAGTGGAGCTGAGGAAGAAGCTGGAGAGGGAATTTCAGCATTTAAAAGGTATGAGGAAAAAGTGAGTGTAAAGGATTTTGCATCATTTCTAGAGAGAGAGAGAGAGAGAGAGAGAGAGAGAGAGAGAGAGAGAGAGAGAGAGAGAGAGAGAGAGAGAGAGAGAGAGAGAGAGAGAGAGAGAGAGAGAGAGAGAGAGAGAGAGAGAGAGAGAGAGAGAGAGAGAGAGAGAGAGAGAGAGAGAGAGAGAGAGAGAGAGAGAGAGAGAGAGAGAGAGAGAGAGAGAGAGAGAGATTCCTTCTGATTTGGCCTTTTTCTGTTCTTCAGATAATTTCCAGGATCAAATGAAGCGTGAGCTGTCCTACAGAGAGGAAATGGTCCAGCAGCTGCAGATTGTTCGAGGTTGGTCTCTCTCTTTAAATCAGATTGAATGCTCCTTTAGGCCACAAAAAATGTAAGTTGCATCAATCAATCAATATTTTACTTTAAAAAGCGGAAAAGTGACACTTGCATATTGAATTATTGGCAAATGAAGTCTTTCATGTAAAATCCACCCTATTTTTCTTCTACATGTTAATAGATATCAGAAGATGAAACTGAAACTGCCTTGTTTTGTTTGCAAAGGTTATTTTCTCCTAAATCATG
Organism: Nothobranchius furzeri; assembly: GCF_043380555.1. NCBI lineage: Eukaryota > Metazoa > Chordata > Actinopteri > Cyprinodontiformes > Nothobranchiidae > Nothobranchius > Nothobranchius furzeri. The sequence continues at coordinate 43,679,310 of NC_091749.1, forward strand.
CTGTGGAAAATGAAATGGACCGACCATTATGTGGAGCTGTATCAGTTACATGCAGTAGGCAGCAACTAATGCCATCGCTAAAGGATTGGTTTAATGTTACACTGGTTTAAATACAGGCTTGACGAACACAGAGGGGTCACTCTAAATACCACAGGGGCAAACTGCATGCATTACACTCACACAGCAGCTCATATTTACACCCCCACTCATCCATTTTGACCGTTTCTTTTTATTTTTTTATGCATTTTTATTCTTTGATAGACACTTTGTGCAGCGAGTTGGACCAAGAGAGAAAGGCTCGTTATGCAATACAGCAGAAGCTGAAAGGTAAATTTATCTGGTCCAAAAACAAGCTTCCTGCCTGCAAACATAAACATGCAAGTGCTACTTTTTATTTTATTTTATTTTGTTTGTTCAACATGTGCCGTGATCACTGGTCAGTGTTTACTGTGAGACATTAAAGTGCAGGTCCACATTTTTCAGTTTTGTCTTAAGGCGGTATGACCAGGCGAGCAGTGAAAGCACTGTTGAGCACATTATTTGTTCCTCTGGTTTTTACTGGCTGTAAAGCATTTTCAGTGTGAGTGATGAGAAAAGCCATAGTGTGTGATCAAACTCCGTCTCCGTCCTGCAGCGTTACCCTTTCTTCTCTTTTTTAGTGTTTTCTGACTCTCCACCCAGCTCAGCACAAACATCTTCAGTTAAAAATCAGAAATTTCAGAAAATAAATCAAAAGGGAAGATAAGTCATTAGTTTCAGACACTACTAATAAAAACCCACAAATTGAATTTTCTGCATATTTTTGCAATTATTTGAAAAATCTGACGGGTTATTTTAAAATATCATCTAATCATGTCTCCTGCAGTGGTTTAAATAATGAGCAGTAACCGTTTCAGTAAAAAAATGCTAATCAGTCCAAGTTTTATTTCACCAGTTTTCTTTAGAATGCTTCATGAGTCTTAGATAAACATTTAAACTTTAACCCTCTGGAGGCAGGCGTTGCAGATTTGCAACGTTAAAACCAACCTGGTTACTCCACACATGTATTCCATGAGCATTTTTAAACTCAGAAGTATCCCTGAAGGACTTAGTTGTTTGTCCTTTCATCAAAACTTATTTTGAGCCTGAGAGGGTTAACACCTCAATATTTAAGGATCAGAAACCATAGGATTATTCTTCTTTCTGCTCCTGGTCATCCACGTGGCATTGATTTACCAGTTTTGTTGTTGAGTGACTTTATTTTATTTTCTGAATGAAAAAAAATTATATATATATATATATATATATATATATATATATATATATAATTTTTTCTATAGAAGAATATTTAAATGTGTTAGCTGTGAGGAAAAACATGAATCTTATTTTTTACTTACACTGAAAACATAGGTAAACATTTTATTATAAACCAGAAACAAAAACAAAGTTAGCAAAAGTTTATTAGATTTTATTATTATTTAATTTTTTGCTTTTATTTGACTCAAACCTTCATCCTAAAATAAACAATTTTATTATCAAATCATTGCTACTTTTATCAGGGAAATGGTAACGTGTTATAGTGATTTATCACCTTTTGATCCTCTTCTGCTCACAAGCGTGAAAGATTTTTGAGTTGATGCTCATCAGGAAGCAGAAGGAACCTCTACTTCCTGTTTGTGTTTTCATGTGATTTATGTCACCAGCATTCAACAAGAGTTTTCTACATCTATCATATTGATAATTCAAACTTCACAACTCAAGGGTTTACATTGTGTAAATGTTTTCATGTCCCAAAGAATCAGATGAAAAAGTGATATCTGTGATGTTTTTGTGTGAGCCTCGTAGAGAAGCACCCCCTCACCAGAGCTGTGGTCAGGGCCCACAGCCTGAGAACAAACCTGCTTACTACATTTCTGAATACAGCTCTACTGGTGAACACCGGCCTTAGTTCTAATTGTTTGGATTTGTTTGTTTTAATCGATGCAGGCAAAATAAGAGAAATGATGTGAGAACAAACTGTAAACAAATATATTTCTCAAGAGGATAAATGCTGAGACAAGACTAAAGCAGTGGTGCTCCTAGGAAATCTTCATGGGGGGCAGACTATGGCGCGGTATGGGGGCCAAAATTAAGACTACTGCCCAGCAACAGGAGGCTATATAAATTCTGAAGCAAACTACCGACCTGATTAATGATAAGCTGGCGCTGGTAACTGAGAGGCTGGCACTGCTTACTGAGAAATAGCACCTTTACCAGCGTTACTACTAGATACGCTAGGGACTAGCAGCCCTCGGCTGGTCATTGACTGGTTCACACACTCCCTCTGCTGTCTATTAGCATGGATAGGCTAGCGTTAGCATGGATAGGCTGGCGTTAGCATCAGAGAGGCTATCCATTAGCGTGCCTAGGCTGGCCACTAGCTGGATTTCCTACCCCCTCGACGGACCTTAAGCATGGATAGGCTGGCATTAGCATCAGAGAGGCTAGCCATTTGCATGTATCGGAGAGTCACTTACTCTACTAGATGCGTTTTTTTTTTTACATTTATTAAACGGATGACATACTATGAGACCTACAATCACAGTTGTTCCTTTGACAGAACGCGTTGTTATACACATTAACTTTAAGCATATTGTAAAGCCAACAGCCTGTTAGCATTGATTAGGTGCTGCGTTAACTCCATTTTGCTCTTAATTACAGGTTGATGGTGTTTTCTTTTTATATAGTTTGGTTTTCTTGCACATATCAGAGAAAAAGCCAGAGCTAACTAGTTAGTACTTTTCATCTTTGGATTTTAAATCCTTTGTATTGAATTACAGGTTAATGATTATTTAAATTGTGATGTTATCTTTTTAAAACTATATAATATGTACAAAAAAAACCCCACATATCTAATAGAGTAAGTGACTCTCCGAGACATGCTAATGGCTAGCCTCTCCGAAGCTAACGCCATGGGCAGTAGTCTTAATTTTGGCCCCCATACCGCGCCATAGCAGACAGGGCCAGAGAAAATTCATCTTCATGGTAACTCTGGGAGAGTGTAGCCTGTGGGGATTTTCATTTAACACTAGAAGACTCAGAATTGTGACTTCACTGGAACTCCCAGTAACCGTCCGTTTGTTCGCTGAGTGACCGCGAGTGGGGATCGGAGATCGTCTTCTGTGTTGCTCTCAGAGTCTCTGCCGCTTCCTACTGACCAGTTTCCATCAGCTGTCCCCTCTCCGCCTGAAGCAGCAGCATTTCTAATGCTTGTTTCACAGAGAACGTTCCTCTAAAAGCCATTTTAGCAGCTACTTTACATGGAGTTTGAACGGAGAGTGAGCTCATGTGAGCTGTAAAGTTGGTTGCGTAGCAAAAGTGATGCTGCCCGTCATTCGCGGGAAATCTTTACCATGTAAACAATAGAGCCATCAGACGGATGGCTTGTGGGAGCCAAAGACAAAAACAGCCACATTTCTTTTTTAATACATCACTTTATTGAAATTATAACGCAAAAATAGGAAAAGTCAGGAAGTCAAGATGACATGAGATCCACCTATCTAAAGTTATTACATGTCAAAATATGAAAACAGTGAAAATGACTGCCTTGGTAGTTATAGTGTTACGAAATAATATGCATCCAACACACTGACCTAAAATTTGCAAAACACAAACATTTCATTAACTCGTCCACTGCCTCATTGGCATTTTTTACTGAGTGGGCTTCGTAAAGAGTCCCCGCACCGTGAGAACAAACATCTCAGCTCTAAAGCGGATCTTCATCCACGTACACCACATGTCACGTGACCGGGAAGCAGAAAATCCATGTGTTAGGACAGTGGTTCCCAAACTTATTTAGCCGCGCACCCCCTTCTATGTCCCGACCATGTCGACGCACCCCCCCCACATCGGGGCATGTCTCTCTCTCTCTCTCTCTCTCTCTCTCTCTCTCTCTCTCTCTCTCTCTCTCTCTATATATATATATATATATATATATATATATATATATATATATATATATCAGATGTCAAGCTAAACAGACAGGGTTAAAAAAAATTCCCCATCACTTTCATTTTTTAAGTAGTAATTAATAAACATTCGATACCATTACAAATTCCTTTGATTTAATATTAAATAAATATTTAGAGTGCCCAGGTAGCACATAAACAATGCAGTTTAACGGTTTTCTTAAAGTAGGAACGTTTAACCTGTGGCCAGAGCGCTCTCCTTCCTTCTGCTCTGCGTAAACCTGAACTGGTCACCTACTTGTGCGTAATCAAATGTCATTAGGGGACAAGATATAGCCATGATGTTCACTTTTACCTCAGACCGACTTATTGCTGTTTTATGGTGTGGCTGAATCTGCGATCCGCTGCCACGCTGACTGGAATAACAAATGCTGCAGTAACAGGACTTGTGGTCAGGTTCATGAGGAGTCACTGGCTGGAGCGGACCCGACTCATCCCAGAAGCTAATATCTTAATTTGACCTTGAATGAAAAATAACCTCTTAAAAGTTTTTATTGTGGTGGAGGCAGCGTTCATTTCTGCCTTCAGTCTGACGGCGCGCCGGAGTTAAAGCAGCGTGCGCGCTTATTGAATCTGTGTGTGTGTGCGCGCGCGGCACAGCCGCTCAAGTCACCGCGTCTCGTTATTTGGCGCTATTTAAACCAATGTTGTAAAATTCCTTCTGCCCAGCCCAGATGTGCTCACTTGTGCACCCGTGAGCCGTGGTTCCGCTGGAACTCGTCTGATCTCTGACAGACGCACTCTGAACTTCAGATCTTCAGCGCGCTGTCAAAAGCCTGAATGGGAATCATTTCTTGTTATTTTGTTACATCCACAATGTTCTGTGTGTGAGGTTTACAACATCAGAACACCTGCATGAGACAGGTGTTAATTACAATCTGCCAGAATGACTCGCCACCTTCAGATTTCTCCAACACCATTAAAAATGATCAAATACGGAACATATCGGCGTGCGCAGAACAGAGTGCTGAAGCTCGGCGCATTGTTATTATGAAGCAAGGCACATGTGGAGGACACGCGCGCGCGCAAAAATATACTTGTTTTCATTTACATTTATTGTGCCCACTTACTTTTTCTTTGGTCCACCCACAAATGAGTTTCTACAATAATGGTGACACATGACAGACTTCTCTGAGCTCTGCAGCCATTACACTTTTCACCTCGCGCACCCCCTAGCGGCAGCTCGCGCACCCCCAGGGAATCCCTGTGTTAGGAGATCGTTTTGGGCCGCTGATGTAAAAAAAATTGAGGCGCGAACCGGAAAAGCTTTTGCCAATCACAATTCAACAACGGATTATGAAAGAACGGATAAAGCTCGAAACGCGCGGATTCTTCCTGATGTAAGAGGTGAGTCTCCGCTTTGTTTTGGTAGTTCTGGCGTAGACATCATCCTAGCGCGCAACGTTCTGTGACTCTTAAAAAAACAGTAAAAACGGTGAGAAACGCTGGCAGCGAAGGGCTTTACTGATCAGTAAACGGCTGGCAGCGAATGAGGTCAAACATAGAACTCCTCCAGGCTTGTGTTATTTGTGGA
>NC_091749.1:45189829-45267329 GCF_043380555.1 Nothobranchius furzeri
ACTAAAGCAGCTGCCATCTCCTGGATATTCTTTAGTGCATTGTGGCATTGGCGGATGGAGCGAGACTTGATGTCCCAGATGTGACTTGAATTGGATTCAGGTGTGAGGAACGGGCAGGCCAGTCCATAGCATTAATGCTTTCATCTTGCAGGAACTGCTGGCACACTCCAGCCACATGAGGTCAAGCATTGTCTTGAGTTAGGAGAAACCCAGGGTCAACGGCACCAGCATGGTCTCACAAGGGGTCTGAGGATCTCATCTCGGTACCTAATGGCAGTCGTGCTATATTCAGAGAGCACATGGAGGGCTGAGCTGCCCCCAAAGAAATGGCATCCCACACTATTACTGATGCACTGCCAAACTGGTCGTGCTGGAGGATGTTGCAGACAGCAGACCGTTCTCCATGGTGTCTCCAGACCCTGACACATATTTGTCACATGTTCTCAATGTGAGCCTGCTTTAAACTGTGTAGTGCACAGGGCATCAATGGCCAATTTGCCAGTCGTGGTGTTCCAAACATACCAAATGCCCTGCACAGTGTTGGGCTGTAAGCACATCACCCACCTGCGGATGTCGGGCCCTCATGCCTCCCGCCCTGGTGATTTCCCAGTACTGGCCCCTTTAGTATAACTGTTGTTAAAAAATTGGGAGTAAAAACTGAGGAATTACTTTCGACAGTCCAATAAATGACACAATCAAATCATGGTTTTTTCACTCAAGACGTCTCTCTAAGATCAAGCCAATCCTATCGAGAGTATACTTCGGTCGCTAGCCTACAGGTGCTACAGAACTCTTTAGCTAGGCTCATAACAGGAACTAAAAACAAGATTCATATTACCCATTAGCCACCATGCTCTGGCTCCCAGTTTGTTATTGTATTTGATTTTAAAGGCTCCATCTCACTTGTCAGATGTGCAGTGCCTCCATCTTCCATTTGGCCAGCCAGCCAGGGCCTCCGGGTGGTCATTATGCATCTAAACAGCTGCGTCATTTGTGATCTTCAAAATAATCTGAAAATGTCATTTAGCTTTTTGCATCATGTGCAGTGAAAGCAGCAGTTTTTTATTATTCTACTTAGTCTTGCTGTTGTAACAGTTTTACTTTGTGTGTTTTAGCGATCATATCCAGCTATTTATTTCCATATCTCATTACATTTAAACTTCCTTCTGCAATGAACAGCACTTTGGCCATCTTCGTGATTGATGAAAGTGCCTTGTAAACAAAGTTTGATGATGAAAATGATGTCCATAAAACCTGAGTTTTATATTTGAAGCTGGCTGGAGTTTTTTATTTTAGTGACTCTATGTAGAAAGACTTTGAATAATGCCCATCTGTGTTGATCACATTCAGTGTAAACATGTAAAAGGCTCTGTGTAGTACTGTTGTTTACCACCAGAGGTCAGGCTGCACTGTAGCAGATCCACCACTTCCCAGATTACTAAGTGTCTCCACTAGAGGCAGCATGCACCACTGGAGCAGGATCAGCCTCTAAAACACAAATGCAAGCCTTTTCATTACACTGCCTCCCCACCTAAGTGGTGGTTACTTCCTCCAGTTATTTCTGATTCGTCAGAATGTCTCCTTTGAAAAAGGACGTGAGCGATTCTCTTTGAGGAAGTGATGATTTTACTCCATTGCAGCATGGTCTCTGCTTCTCTCTACAACCTAATGACTGTTTCCCCGAGCTTTTATCCATCCAGCGTGGCTGACTGCACTTTAACCTAGTTCAAACTTGAAAACACACCCAACTATTTCATCATTAGGTGGAAAAAGAGTTTGTTTCACATTCAGTTTAACACACTTAAGCCTGATTACGCCCTCATCTGCTTTTCTGCCTCTGGCAGTTGGTGTTTTTCAGAAGCTGACTGGTCTCGTTTTATGGTCCATTTTATGTCTTTACTTTATGTGATTGTATTTTATGTAAGCTGAAACAGTTAATGAGTTCATCTGTTCCAACTTTTATCACATTGATAGAAAAAGTCATAATTTGAAGTTGCTGCTTTTTATTCACATTTAAAGCCATGCTATACAACTTTTTCCTATTTTAAAATCATTTTCATGAGCCAGTATGTGCTAAAATGACCCTTCACATGGTTAATGAAATGCCATTCAGACCCCCACTGCCCCCTGTGGCCGGAATCTCGCATTTGCAACTTCAGACTGTGCTTCCTGTTGGAAAAAATTGAGCTGACATACCCGATGCTGCAGTCTGCTTTCAGCATGTTTCCTGCATGTTTTAGATCATGAACACAGCAGATTTGTGTAATTTAGTGATGAATCACTGCTGTAGACACTAATGAAGGCTGGAGAGACATTTCAGCTGTTAGATTAAGGTGTTAAAAAGACGATTGCTCAGCGAGGAGATAAGTTTCACTTTCGTTTAACCACAGACAATTAATAATGGACACTAGGGGGTGCTAAAAGCAAGCAAAATGGCCAAGTGTGCCTTTAATTGTGATTAAAAGTAATGAGAATAAACAGAATAATTAATTACAATACTAATCACACATAATGGATCTAAGAACAAGTTATTGTTGTAAAAATGCTGTAATTTATGTTTTTACTAGACAGTTCTTCTCCTTTCCTTTGTTTTCTGTTCCAGCTGCTCTGCTGTGTTGTGGTATGGATTAGCTGCATGCATTATGCATCTTCTTTATTGATGAATAATATTATTTATTTAGCTAAAACACATCCCATAAGGAAACCAACCAGAATCCAGATTAGTGTGGATTTTAGGAGTTTTCTCAGATCATATTTTACCCTTTTCAGTTGAGCTTCTCATCAGTGGTTATGTTCTTGTAGTAGTATTTAGATTTGTTACAGTAAAGGTAATAGTTAGATCAAATCAGATCAGACTGAAGAAATACTTCTCAGTATTGTCGTGTAGGATTTTCCTCATCACATCATTACAGTATTAGGAATTACGCAATGGGTAGTGATCTATAGTGGCACAATAATGTCATAATTCACATAACCCCTCTATGAGATCATTAAAAACAGGCAGATTTAATCAGAATTGATTACACACACACACACACACCACTATGAGCAGGACATTTTGGTAATAGTTTTACATGTTGCACCAATATGCAAAGCTGCGAGCCTTCATCATGCAGATGTTCACACATGCTTGTTTGTCCTCTTTGATGAAACACTGAAACAGTTTGCTGGAGGAAATCGTTCAGGCTCTTGTTGCATTAAAACACGTTTGGGATGCTGTGTTTCCAGGCGCGTTTAGACTCCTCACATATTTGTGTCTTCTCTCAGCCAATTGTCTTCAATCTGAAAAGCATAGAAACTGTGTGCTGCTACTCAGTTGCATTCTGACTGCAGGACCTGTAAATTTAAGGGCTTTCCCCTTTTGTGCGCCGCCCTCATTCTCTCCTCTACCACTCATTCCACCCAGGGCTGTAAAATCAAGTTTGCAGGCGGTGTGACTGCCCTTTCATCCTGTGAAAGGATGTGTGTGTGTGTGTGTCTGTCCACATGCTCACAGCAGCCATAAATAACACCCCCACCCCACACAAGGCCCCTCAGAAAAAAAGAAAGCAAGGCAGATGTAGAAAATTGTGAAGCGACCAAAGAGGAATTGGAGCACCAAATGTCTGAAGATGGTGCCGAGCAGTTAGGAAGCATATATTTCTGTCATGGTTTTAGAAACAAGTATCGGCCATTAGTCATGTAGCCTTTTAATCTAGCTGCAATTTGAGTTAGAAGAGGGCATGCAGTAGCACATAACCGTGCTGCTAGGCAGGGTGAGTGGGTGAGGTGTAGGATTTACTGTCCTGAGCTGGCAGCTGTGGGTGGTTAAAAGAGGAGTCGTGAAGGACAAACAGCCATTATTCTTCAGGCTTTTCTAAATCTGTCCCAAGTGATGTCTGAAATATCCAGTGAAAGTGGAACGTGGGTACATCAGGCGAGCATAAGTGAAGCACTGAGGATTGACACACACAAAAAATGGCAGTAAATGTTATTATGTCTTAAAGTACATTGATCTGGTGCCCTAGCAGTCGTTCTCCGCTTGGGGCGCTGCTGCATAGATCTGTTTTTTTCATTAACAGACTGTAAAGAAAGACCACCAAAGACAGAGCAGGGTTTTGTACTCGACCTGAACCAATTCTTCCCCTCATTAGGAACTGACTGGTGTATTGATCCATCCTCCAGATAATCTCTCACTTCATCCAACTGCCCTGCCCCCATTACTGCTGATAATTTGTGAACCATTATGATTTGTGTTCTGGCTCTTCTGCTGCTCAGTGCTCGCTCAGCAATGGGTGGAGATGCACAGCTGACTTGTTTGCTGCAGAGAGCAAGGGGGTGGGGGTTGGGGGCATTGGAATAAAAAAAGGAACGTTACATATTGAAAATTGAAATGCATTCGTTGAGATATCTGAAGATATCCAGCCAAGAAAAGGCAAGTCGTTGATATGTGTTAGACACTTTTGTTCCTCATTCATCATGTTTGAGTGTTGCTTCACTTCAGTTTGAGAGTACAACATTTATCTTAGCATGTGGACACACGTTTCTATTCTTTAGGTGAGTTCACCAGCAAAAGCACATCAACCTATACAGCAGAGCTTGGATTGCACCATCAACCTACTCCTGCAGTGAACACATTGATTGGATCAATCCACAGTCTCGAAAAAGGTCTGATTCTTACTTAATTCTAAAGACCACACTACCAGCTGCAGGGCTGAACCTCTAAGGTCATACACGTCAGCGGAGTTTGGGGCAAGTGTGCCAAGAGGAAAGCAGTCGCTCTCTTTATGCTGTGTTGATCCACTTAAATTTACTACGGTGACAGAAAGGCACAGAGGGCCCTTAAAAAAGTTCTGGTTCGAAGGGCGAAAGGAATGTCTTAATGTTGACTTAGTGATGCAATGTGTAACTTGCATCATTCACAAATGTTTTAACAATAAAATAGTATGGGGTAATATAAGCACGTTTTATTAACCTCCAGTACAATCTGCTGGAGTTTGACTTATAGCATGCCTCCCAGCCCTCATGTATATCAAATAGACACATATTTGAGACGTGACTTGTTCTGAATGATTTACTGCAGCAGTTCCTAGCCTGGCATTGACTCTAGGTTCACCTTTTGTTTTACCTCTTGAGAAGCCCGTAGGCTGAACCAAGTTAGATTTATTCCACAGAATGAAAACGGCTGGAAGATAAATGGGAAATAGAGAAATAGAAGTGTCAGTACAAGATAAGCTAGTTTTTTTGCAAATTCTTGAGTTAAAAACTGATTTATATTAAGCTGTTACCATTATGGCATCCTGAAAGCTTTGTTCTCTGCTGTGTGGAGGGGTGGGACCATTGAATGAAGCTGTTAATGACCCTTTTTTTGGACAAGCTGTGCTCTCTGTTAATGTGATTGAATTTAAACACGCTGGTGTTGTGTTTGAACGAGCACCCTGGTGGTTTAGCTCCATAGCAATATTCAGTAAGTATCTTAAGCCTCTTTAAGAACATGAGATTTTACACTTTTGCCTACATCAGCTTGTCTTAAAGGCACCGCTAGTCATTAAGACAATAGTCGCTTTTGCCTTAATAACAATTACAGCCCAGTGGCATACGAGGCGACCTGGACTCAGGTGTACAAATAGAGTCTATGAATCCAAAAATGAAACTTGTGTTTCAGTTTTAACCTTTATTTAAACATCGAGATGTTTTTAAAGCTTTTAATTCAATCAATTTCATAATTTTTAACTAAATGATAGACAATAAAAACAAGAACATTTGTGGTTAAATTAGATTCTTCTTTTTGTTTTATGGGCACAAAAACAGGGGGCTCCATCAACTAGTGAATGAATACTTTTTACACTGTTGTCAGATTGGCATTATACAGTCATTTACATTGGACTCTGTGGTTTTTGAAAGAGGAAATGCCACCAGCAGCAGATGAAGCATTTCCTCAGCATCTGCTTTGGTTGACTAACTCCACAGTGTATTGCATACATTTTTAAAGAGCTCCAGCATCCTAAATTTCTCAGAGGTTTGTATAAATGTTATTGAGTCAACTTTTACACCACCATCAATTTTCCATTAGTTATTTCTATTACAATATCATGGGCTGCATGGTGGTGCAGTTGTTAGCACTGTTGCCTCGCAGCACGAAGGTCGCTGGTTCGAAACTCGGCTGCGGCCTTTCTGCATGGATTTGCGTGTTCTCCCCATGCATGCGTGGGTTTCCTCCGGGTACTCCGGTTTCCCCCACAGATCACAACATGCCCTATAGGTTATACATTGTAAGTCGCTTTGGGTAAAAGCGTCTGCCAAATAAATTAACATAAACGTATCAGAAAATTCCTGCTGGAACTGAACCCTGAATATGCCAGACGTAGTTGTTTCTACTAATTATATTTTCTCCTGTAAACAACCATAACTATAATGTTGCAATATCTTTTATGTTGTTTTGGGAAATTGGGGCTGCTTTAAGACTTTAACAAAATACCATCACATCATTGGCATGCACCAAGTAGAGAAAACATCTACGGAGATTGTAGAAACAACTGAAACTGGGTTAAGAACTGTCCAACGCATTATTAAAAACTGGAGGACATGGACGTAAAATTTTTTTTTGGGGGGGGGGGGGGGGGACATGTTCCCCCCACTTTTTCCAAAGTCAAGTTTTGACCCCTGCACTTTGTATCATCCAGAAACAATATTACGCTGTATTAAATTGACACTGATTGAGCTCTAGGACCAAGCGGAATACAACCGTTTGTGTTGAAGCCTGTTTTCCATTGGAGCATACTGTAAAGATACCCCCCCCATGTCTCCCCCACTTCTAAAGTGAAAATTACGTCCATGCTGGAAGGAGAGTTTGGACCATCGTCTTCAAGGAAGAAATGTGTCTGGGAAATATCCTGAATGATCGTGATTGCAATAACTTAAATTTTTGGTGAAATCAAATGGTAGAAAACAACAGTAGAACTCAGCTCTGTATACTAGTGAAATTCTGAGCATTTCCACTTACACAATGCAAAGGGAACTCAAGGGATTAGGAGTGAACAGTTGTGTAGCCATAAGAAAACCACCATCAGTGAAGCAAACTGGAAAAAGGCTTCAATTTGCTAGGGAGCGTGAAGATTGGACTCTGGAGTAATGGAAGAAGGTCATGTGGTCTGATGAGTCCAGATGAACTCTGTTCCAGAGTGATGGTGCATTAGGGTATGAAGAGAGGCAGATGAAGCACCCATCATGCCTAGTGCCTACTATACAAGCCTGTGGGGGCAGGGCTATGATCAGGGGTTGCTACAGTTGGTCAGGTCTAGATTCAGCAACAGGATGTGCTCCAAAAATGAGGTCAGCTGACTACCTGAATATACTGAATGACCAGGTTATTCCATCATTGGATTTTTTTGGATTGGTGAAAGAGTGGTTCAGGGAGCATGAGACATCATTTTCACACATGGATTGGCCACCACAGAGTCCAGACCTTAACTCATTGAGAGTCTTTGGGATGTGCTGGAGAAGTGTTTGTGCAGCAGTCATACTCTACCATCATCAATGCAAGATCTTGGTGAAACATTAAGGCAACACTGACGGAAATACATCTGGTGATGCTGCAGAATATTATCGAAGCAACACCACAGCAAATGTGTGCTGTAATCAAAACTAAAGGTGGTCCAACATAATATTAGAGTGTGTGACTTTTTCTTTTTTTGGTGGTGATTTTTTTGAGCTGGTAAAAACCATGAACCTTGATTTGACCTTGTAAATGGGTTACTTATCTGCAATAAGTAGCACTAATCACATAAGGCCATACACAAATATGAATGGCTTTTTAAATAATCTTTTCACAAGATCAAACAAGTGCAACACAAAAACACCTGAAATAAATCAGGAGTGGATGTTGTCATCTTGTGGCAGGTGTGTTGTTCCAAGCATTTCCTTACCTCTGTGGGTTTTGTCTGTATCATTGTCCTCCATCTCTTCATGTAATCCCAGATTGACTCTGTGTTGATGAGATCAGGGGTTTGTTTGAGTCAAACCATCTGCTGCTCGACTCCTTCTTTGTTTTGTCACTGGAGATGTTTGACGTTGCCGTTCTGCTGCAGACAGAACTGGGGATCATCAGGTGTCTCTGCGATGGATCAGAATTCATTCCTCTAATAAAATATGTGGCCTGTGCTATACCTCTGAACCGCTATCTTTTTGGGTATTGAATCCCTAGTTTTAATCTAAAACTTGCTTTTGCATTTAAATAGTTTATATTGTTCCTCTTCTGACCTTTCTGCACTTGTTGGCCTGTATTATAGACTGTAGCTCAGTATATGTATGCACACTAGCACATGTGAGATAACTGAAAGCAGGCTTCTACCACATCACACAGCTCCAAGCCCATAACCACTTATCTATTAAAAGAAGTACTGGTTCCTGTGGAATTCCATTTGTGTAAGCTCTCCCTCTGACCTCCAGAGTGGAGCTCCTGTGCTTGTTAGGCTGGCTGGAAGCTCCAACTGATGCCTGAGTTTCCTTGTGTGGTAATGTGATATTTATATGCTGAAAGCCTTCCTGCCAGCATGACACACACACACACACACACACACACACACACACACACACACGTCTCTCTCTCTCTCTCTCTCTCTCTCTCTCTCTCTCTCTCTCTCTCTCTCGCACACACACAGGATACATTGGATGCATTCCAAAGGAAGAAAAGTCAGGCGGTTCTATTTTTTTCTTCCCACATTTTTTTTTTCTCTGTAACATTTTTCAAATCCCTAACGGTGGCTGCTTGTCTCTTTTCTCTCCCCCTCCCCCCTCATCTTCCCATCCTCACATTTTCTCCACTTCCTCTGTAACACCGTGTTTTACAGGTCAGTGCTGTAAAATTGTAAATATGCTGGCTGAGCGGACGTGCGCACTTACTGTCAATCGAGCATTTTTTAGCCTCTCTGCTGAACCTCAGTCACACACCAACACACTGACATTCCTCCCTCTTCCTCCCTCTTTCTTGCTGGGCAGTTTGCCATGGCAGAGGTCAGACATCATGTGATTCTGCAGTGGTGTGTAGAATGCATTCAGCTCAGGGCCCCTCAGCACTGGACGACAACCAACTAAACCTCGGTCACAGGTTTTCCACAGCATGAAAAATACATAGAACCATCTGCCAGCTTTGAAATGAGCTGCTATTGCTGTCCACAGACCACTTCATTAAATGTCACACGGTGTCTGCTGTTCAGAAAGCTGACTGTCAACCCCTTTTATTAATCTTCTTTGTTTTTTTTCCTGCTCATTTAAATGAGCTTTGTTCCTCTCTCTGAATGCTGATCACAAGTCTTAAAAACAATGAAAGAGAAATTTGAGTCACATTTTACTCCGCTTCGTTTGATGGTAGCAATGGCAGCTTGTTTGAAGGAACGAACAGAGAATCAAAGAGAGGTACCTGAATACTAGTCTGTATTAAGTGGTTGGCTGAATAAAAAATGGCTTCAGATAAAGTGACATTTTTATACTCTTCTAAAATAAATATCAACATATTTCAAAATGATGACGCTTTCTTGTCTTTACTGAACAGAAAGTATGGTCTCGAGGTCATAGTCATTATGCAGTCAGTGCCGTCCTTGAGAAAATAAACAGGAAAGCCTGCAGGGTATAGCTCTACTGTTGTTGTGTTGACTGATGTTATTGGCCGCTAACAGGAGTGGGACGATGACATGAAAAATTAAGTGTTAGCCGTTTGTTCTTTTGAAATGCTGGTAGTAAATAAGCAAACTACTTCACTTTTGCTTGAGTTTTTTTTTTTTTTTTTTTACAAGATTCGTACTTCGCTACATTTTCAATCATATCAGTTACTGAGTAAACAAATTATAGGCTTAATTCATTCATTTAAAATATTGCACTTTGCAGCATCGGAACAGAATGAGACCTGCATGAGCACCGTTTCTCACCCGTGGGGGGGGGGGGGGGGGGGGGGGTTTACACGTTTTATAATGGGGACGTTAAACAGCCACACTTTTCCCACAGTTTTGCTCAAAAACATCAGTCCAATCCCTCTGATGCACTCACTGTTTACCCCCCTCTCTGTTCCTCTCCGGTTGGTTGAAACCCGCGTCTTCACGCACCGGTGTTTCGTGAGTATTCTGCTCGGCTCGGTAGCCGGACTCGGTTCCATGTTTGAAATATGTTTTCCCAATTGCTATTATAGGAAAATTCAATAAACAGTCCAAACTGATGCGTAACATGTTTAACATGAGGTATCTGAACCATAATAGAGGGTTTTATATTTCCATTGGTGGAAACAAAACCCATTGCACACTGCTGCCAACCAGCGGTCGGCGTTTGAATTGCACCAAAAGAAAAAAAAACAAAACGCAAATGTTTCCATGTAAATTATTCCAAAAATTTAATACATGGCTTTTGAATATCGCCATATAGCAGAAACGAATATATATTGGCTATATCGATAATTTCTTACATCCCTAGTCTCATGTTAGATGTTTGTCATTAAAACATTGAGATAAATCACATATTGATGGCATCTAAAAAATAATTTTTTTTGTCAAAATAAAAAATAATCTAATTTCAACTGTACAATCCTGAAACAACCTCATCCAATTAATGTGCACGTCCTCTTGTCACTGATTGAATCAAAATCCCTCCATCAAAGTGTGTGTGTGTGTGTGTGTGTGTGTGTGTGTGTGTGTGTGTGTGTGTGTGTGTGTGTGTGTGTGTGTGTGTGTGTGTGTGTGTGTGTGGAATGCACATGCAAATGTGTTGAGCTGGTATTGTGATTTTGCACTACTTAGATGTAGCCATCCGTATGCTGACAAAGAAGTTACAAAGTAACTTTTACTTTGAGGATATTTTATTTACGATACTTTTACATGGGTAAAAATTTAGGTAATTACTTTTACTTGTACTTGAGAAAAAAAATCATCAAAGTATTGGTACTTGTACCTAAGTAGGAAATTTTAGTAGTCTTTCCTCTTTTGTCCGGAACCTACACCACCACAAAACTAGCATCAGCATTGCGTTCTCTTGAAGGAATTAACTGAATGACCATCAAAGTCTGAGGAGTGACACAGAGTTCGCATGCTTTCTGCTCTACATGTAACAATGTTTACTGTGATGTTTTTTTTAATTAGCAACTGTCAGACCAGTATTGTGTGAAACTACCCTGAAATGTACGTACTCCCTATTGCCAGGAAACTACACACTGTTACCTAAAAGCAGAGTCTGCAAGCAGAGTCTGCTATATTTAAGGTTTAATTTTTGTGTTTAAGTTTACCTGCAGTGATCACAAAGTATCTCATGTCATGCATTTATTTACATAATGGACACATTTGTTCTAAGCGCCTTACAAGCAGTGTTGGGAACGTTACTTTTAAAAAGTAATTAGTTACACTTTGTCAAAAAGTCACTCAGTTACTTACAGTTACGAGATTATAAAAGTAACTAATTACCATGAAAAATAACTACTTAGTTATTTTTTTCATTAAACAATGCAAGAAAAATGGGTTCTTCTCCTAATTAAACTTCCTTAATTTACTATAAATGACTACAGTAGTGAAATTTAAATATCTAATGACTGGAACATAGTAAAATGTATGTCCAAATGTTTTTTATAAACCTGAATCATTTAAATAGATAAGCACTCAACAGGAAGAACTACTAACAGGAACATTACACTAATCTAGACTATTAAAATCAGCTAACATTTAAAATTGCAAATAGAAACACCTGTAAAGGTCCCCGAGCCTTCAAATGGTATCTCAGTTTAGTTAAATTACAGAAATAAATGTAAATTTGCACAATATTTTAATTTTTCCTGCTTCACATATTTGTGTTTTATTAGTAGCATTTCTGTTGCTGGTAATCTAGTAATTGTTAAATAAATAAATAAAAGTAATTTAACATGAAACTAGAACAGGCACACATCTGATGGAAGACTTACATTTACTAACTTGGGTCAGACCCAACCACAGAAGAGCTGAAGCTGGGTGGTAAACACACACAGGTAGTTCTAATAACACCTGAGCTCTATGACGTCTGAGACTGATGCATCAGTGTTACAGCGGGACTAAAGACATGATCAGAAACGGGTTACAGCTGGATGATCTAGGAAGGTAGAAGATCAGGACGTCTGAGCGTTGAACAGGTGAGCGGACCTTCGGGGGACGTCCCGCTGTCACGCTAAGAAGGGCACGGCTGCAGATGCACACCTGCAGCCGTAGACTATTCATCACGTCTTCCTCATTCTTCACGGCCCGTGATGCGCTTGGATGAAAACGTCTGCCTCTTTAGCTCCTGATCAGCTGATGACACCACACAACACACCGCGCTGCTTAACACACACATTTTCTTATCAGTAACAGAAACCACGTTTTGATAAAAGAAGACAGTAATTAATTAGTTTGCTCGTTACTGAAAAAAAAATTTTTTTTAAGTAACGCGGTTATTTTAAACGGCGTTATTCCCATCACTGCTCTGTTGTGTCTACAGCACGCAGTGACTGAGAGAGTTGACCACAACATCCTTCTTGTTAGGCTCATAACCTGGGTGAAACTTTCAGGCACCGTCCATAGTTGGTTTCAATCATATGTTGAAGACATGGGTTATGTTGTTTCTATTTGTGATCACAAATCAAAGCGGATCACCTTGACATGTGGGGTCCCCCAGGGCTCAATTGTTGGATCACTACTCTTCAATCTCTACATGCTCCCTCTGGGTCAGGTCATAAACAATAACAACATTGCCTATTATAGTTACGCAGATGACACCCAGATCAACCTAGCTCTATCACCCATCGGCTGTGGTCCCATAGACTCACTCTGTCAGTGTTTGGAGCAAGTTAAGGGTTGGATGCAGTCAAACTTCCTCCAGTTAAACGAAGACAAGACTGAACTTATTGTCTTTGGAAAGAAGAAGGATATGATGAAGGTTATTGATCAACTTGTCTCCAGAAGAATAAAGACAAAGACCCAGGTTAGAAATCTTGGTGTCATAATTGATTCAGACCTGAGCTTTACTGCTCACACTAAGCTATAACTAGATCAGCGTTTTATCTTCATCCAATAGCACGACTCAGGGATCTCATGATCAGATAAGACCTAGAGAAACTCATTCATGCGTACAGGCCAGACTGTTGCAATGGTCTTTTGACTGGTCCCCCCCCCCCCCCCCCCAAAAAAAAAGCTGTGAATCAACTGCAGCTTATTCAAAATGCTGCTGCTAGAGTCTTAATAAGAACCAGGAGAACAGAGCACATCACTCCTGTTCTTAGATACTGGTTACCAGTGAACTACAGAAAACATTACAAAGTGCTTGAAACTAGTTTATAAATCACTCAATGGAATGGGAATACATGTCTGATCTCCTTAAGGTATACACGCCCAGCAGGGCTCTGAGATCCTTAGGAAGTAGTCAGCTGGTAGAATCCCGGGTCAGAACCGAACATGGTGAATCTGCTTTTAGCTACTATCCTGCACACAGATGGAATCAGCTTCCTCATTGCCTCAAATGTGCCCCAACTCTAGAAATTATTAAATCAAAATTCAAAACCTTCATGTTTTACTCAGCCTTTAAATGACTGTTCTTATGCTATACCTTCTGCACTGTATTTGCTCACCCTTTAGCTTTAACTTTGTTTCTTTTTCATTTTTGAATTATGTTTTCTGTCATGTTGAATTAAATGTTCTTGCTATTCTTGCTAATGGAATGCATGTTAAATGCTCTGTGTATGAAATGTGCTTCATAAATAGGCTGCCTTGCCTTGCCTTACCTAATTGCAGTTTTATAGAGCAGTGGTAGTTCATTGCTGGTAAAAACTGAAACATCTTTACACTTGGAATCAATACTGACAACAACAACAAAAAACATCAAACTTGTCTTGTTTTACTTGTAGCAGTTTTTGATCAGTTGATTTTACAGTTGAGGCAGAATTTCCATTTTAGATCCCAGCTGAAACTGGAGCATCCATTTGGTTTTTGAGTCTTCAGGTTCCCAGTGTGTGCTCTCTGTCAAAATGAGCTCTAACTGTGTTAAACAATGTTTGCACAAACAAGTCCTCTGTAGATGTTAGTGTTGTGATCTTCTTAATGCTTTGCTGCAGGCAATCTCTGCCTCTCCTTCCCTATAATAAGCTTTAATGAAGCATAGAATCAATATGTTTGACATTTATCTCCCATCTTAACATCTGGTGTTTGTTGATGATGCCTGGAAAGGGCTCCTCGTGAGGCCAGTGTGTGCATGCGTGCATGCATGTGTATGTGTGTGTGTGTGTGTCACTTTTCTGTTGCGGAATGAGGAAATGTCTGAAGGTTGTGTCATCTTGTGTTGTGTAGTCAGTAAGTACTTTGTAAAACCCCAGCAGGCAGCCATGTTTTCCTGCTATTATATCATCAAGATTTGAAAAAGATCTCATTCTTATCATTATTTTTTCTTTTCCATTCTGAATGTGATGGTAGGCATTTCCTCTCATGACTTTTAGCTGATTTTGAGTGCTTTGCCAGCATTCCTCAGGCAAGTTTAAACAATTGCTTCATATTAGATACATGTGTGACTGTTCTTTGCAGAACAGTGTTTATGCAGCCAGGCTCCATCCCTGCAGCCGTATTACCACAACTATCTCTTCTCAAGAGGGAGAACTAGAGTGACAGAGACCGAGAGAGTCTCTGCCACTGCGGGTCAGAGATTACAAACTCAATTGTAGTCTGCTGGGTGACATGTCTGCTCAGCAACTTCCTGCCAGTGACAGCAGAAGAGAGGAAAATCTAGAGAGAGGGGGAGGTGAGGGCGGCCATCCATGCATCTAGTGCCATTAATCTTTCTTTCATTGTGTACTGCAAATTGTAGCTTCCACTCACCCAGCATTCCAGCGAGCCAGATTTCTGTCCCCTGCAATTTACTTAAAGAGCAAGTCACCCCCTACCAGATTCTTACTCAACTCCCACTTCCTGTTTGAAAAATACAACAAATGCTATTGCATAGCAGACTGAGAGGGCGGAGCTGCTAACACACACACACACACACACACACACACACACACACACACACACACACACACACACACACACACACACACAGACTCACAACGACATTGTGACATCACATGGTACCAGCTAACGTTCTAGGGTACCTCTTAGCCAATAGCGATGGCAGATTTAAATTCAAATGCAGTGCAGAGTTTTTACCTGACAACGGCGCAACACTGACATTTTTCGGCAGAAAATTTAAATTTGAACTAAAATGCACTAAAGTGCTAAACTGTTGACTACACATGTCTGCAGCAAGATCAGACACAAATTTATATTGTTTATCAGAAAAAAAGTTGATTTGGGGGTGACTTGCCCTTTAAAGAAAAACATTTCACAAATAGCTTTTTTATAAAAATGTTGGCTTGAGAATCTGATTTTGCATATATCTGTGACCCTTTATCAGTTTTTACTTTCAGCTACATGTTGACCACAGGAACCTTTAGAAGAACTAAGGTACTATGGGGTAGTATTATTGAGAATAACCAGAACTCTTAAGTGAGACACTTCAGTGTTGCAGTTTTGTTGTTACATTTACCACCAGTTTACTTTCTTCCTCAGTCAACACATGTTCAATCCCCACCAAGGCTTGTGAAGCAGGATGCTTTTAAGTTCTGCTACAGAGGTGCTTGTTGCTCGGGAGGCTCACCCTGAACCACACAATTCAGAAATGAAAATCTGCGTTTAATACAGAACTTTGATAGCAATCATTACTGCAAAGAGGGGAATCATATTATTTAAGTTTAGTTTTATTGTACAAGGACAGCACAAAAGACAATGTTACATGTAAGGGCAATGCAACAGTTGTTTTGTTCAGAGGTTTTCTAACCAGAGGCAAATTTGCAAACCTAGTCCTTGGTTGGACATTTAGACATTCAAATAACAGCATTCATAACGTTTACTACCACACACACAAATGCATTTCGGTGGTTTGCAGTCTCCGTTGGCTACTCCTTTGGTTGTAGCTTCTATGCTGCTGGCTTTTATGATCAGGCTGCTCACCAGCTCAGGATCAAGGCCATTTAGACAGTCGAACGTCAGTTTTAAAATGGAGAAGTTTATAAAGTTTCAAAACATAGGAGATTGTACTTCTCGTGTATACTGCTTGGTATGAGGATTGCTGTAAAGACAGATGCATGTCAGAGACTTGATGCAATGTGCTGTACTACTTGTATTGGAAACATTTTACTTATTGTCTTAATGAACTGAACTGTATTGGAATGTTTACTTTGTGAAGTACCTTGAGACGACTCTTGTCATGATTTGGTGCTATAAAAATAAACTGAATTGAATTGAATTTGGCAGTGGTGCCACTTCATTGGTTTTTTGTCCAGGACTTTTGGGCTTTTTTGGACAGACACATGAAAGGTTTTAAAGCAAACTGGGAGTCTTGGCTCCAGTTACAAAATAGGTGAGTATAGACAGTCATGGCATGCAGCTGGGCAGCTGGTGCCTATCTCCAGCGGTCAATGGACAATCAGGCGGGGTACACCCTGGACAGAGAGTCAGTCCATCACAGAAAGTGGAAGTCATGCTCAACAAAATGCACATTTTTGTTCATGTGTAGCACCTACGACTGGGCAGTATACTTTAAATTGTTTTAAATATTTTTTAAATAAATAAATGAAGGTTTTTGTTTTACATTTGGAACATGTTGCTGGAGCTCTTAACAGCTTTTTGAATTGGATGGATGGATGGATGGATGGATAGGAAAAAAGCTATAAAAAACAGCAATAGTTCCAGGATAAAAGGGCCATAAAAGCCTAAAGATAAAAACCAAGTGTGTTAACAGGCTGTACCAGTGTTTCCAAAGCTGAGACTGATGGCGACTAGCACTACGGGTAATGTTTGACAGCAACAGAGTCAATACATTTTTTCCATTCATTTAATCTGCTCATAAATGTATGCATACAATTTATCGATACAACTTGAAGGGAGGAGTTGGCTTGTCAATACTTAACAGGAAGATACATATCAAGATATATATCGTATATCTGAATTCAGCTAAAAGATATCGAGATACAAGTTGTGGTTCATATCGCCCAGCAATAGTAGCACCTTTTAGAGTCACTCAGTGGAGGTCTGCAACTCTTAAGATTTGTAATCATATAATTTATTATGAGCTAAAATGGCAGGATGACAGTAATGACTATTTCCATTAAACATGGGTAGAAATATGGTGTGGGAGTTAGGGAGTTAACAGTCTGCCCCTTATATCCCCCCGTACCTGTGTGTGAGTGTGTGTATGCAATCAAGTTGATTTACATCAAATATGAAATGCCTCCGTGCTCCGCTTACTCTGAGCTGGCAGATGCCGAGCTGAACCTACACGTAGTGTCTACAGACATTTTATTTTTGTATGACATACAATACCCCAAGTGTCACAGTAGAAACCTCAAACCCAATAAAGAATTTTTTGCTCTCCCTAAATTTAGGTCTTTACTCACATTACGTAATCTAAGCATGTGTGGAGCTATAATAAATAGAGAAATTAAAGTTTAAGTATGCGAAAGAGTTAACTGCATCTTTAATTTCAACCACATAATTACACGTGTCGGTCAAAACATTAAAACCACCTATGTAATATAGTTTACTCCCCTGCGTTCTTGCCAGAACGTTTCTGACCTGATGGTGATGAATGGAGAACCTTTGGGGCTTGTCTTGCAGTGTTTGGGACTAGAGTTTTGGCAAGAGATATTTCAGTTGTGTGGGTTGCTGGGTGGAGCTTTCATGAATCAGACTTGTTCCTGCGGAGCCCAGATGCTCAGTCAGATTGTAATCTCAGGAGTCTGGACGTCAAGTCATTGCCTTGAGGTTGCTGTATTCCCCAACCCCACCACTCAGTTATAATTGAGCCGTTTTACTGGGTGGTATGGGCCTGCTGCTTGGTTGATCTGCTGCAACAGTGTTTAATAGGTTACTATGTGTCAGTAAAATGTCCAAGTAAAATATCATTCCCAACAGGCTAGCTACATGATTAAAAAAAACTATAAACTGTGGTCATATCTGTCAGGAGAAATCTTCTTTGGCAAATGAGTTTGAATTTGTTAATCCTGATTTGGTTTTGTTTTGTTTTTATTTTGTTGTTGTTTTTTTTTTTTTTTGCTTGTTTTTGGGTTCATTTGGCCGTTGACATTTCTTTTGCTGATCTAGAATTAATTCTTGGTTTTGATTATTTGATTCCAAGTTAGTCACTTGTAATGGAAGAAATGAGATTTCAACACTAATAATGACAAACGAGGACATTTGAACTAAAGACATGTTTTGTAAACTAATCTATTTTTTAATCATTCATCCTAAAATGGAGCAAAGTTCATTACTTGTAGTTCATTTAACCTGTTTCGCTGCTTTAGTTTTGGTCTGCCTCAATACTCCAAGTTTTAGTAATACTCTAATTAGTAACTAAAAAATTTTTGCAGTTCATTGTAAATTCTAGGTTAGTCCTCTTACCAAAGCATTGCAATTCATTAGTTTTCAACAATGTTTTTCTGTAGTTCATTGTTCTAGTTTCTTCTGCCTTAGTTTTTACTAGTCTTTGTTTTCACTTACTTAGTAATTCCTGGCTGACCACATTTAGTTCTCTTCTCTCATTGATATGTTAGTCTTCTAGTTTTAGTACATGTAATTTCATTAGGATTGGGCATCGAGCATTGATTGGAACCGGTCCCAACTGTTAGTTTTTTTCCCAGAATCGTTCAAATGTTTTTGTTTTCGATTCCTAGTTTCAATTCCTAGAATGCTAACAGAAGAGGAATCCGCGGCCGATCTCCGTGAATAATAAACGTGATCTGCAAATTGTGATC
Source organism: Nothobranchius furzeri (assembly GCF_043380555.1). Lineage (NCBI taxonomy): Eukaryota > Metazoa > Chordata > Actinopteri > Cyprinodontiformes > Nothobranchiidae > Nothobranchius > Nothobranchius furzeri. Next base: position 45,208,620 of record NC_091749.1, read on the forward strand.
AACGCTTTTTAGAGCTGATCGCACCAGCTGCCTGTGTGCAGCACGAGTCCCCCCTCCCCCACCTGGCGCGCAGCAGCCAAATATACAGTAAACAAACGCGCCTGCCGAACTTTTACTCCGTAATGTAAACTTTAATTCCTGCAGTGTAAAGGAAACTTGTTAAAATACGTTAACACGGTGGATTTAATAGAAGCTTTAAAGAACAAACTCTGGACGGCGTGAGGTGAGTTTGTCTCACTGCAGAAATAAAAACACACACGGAGCGTCAGCAGTCAGACGCAGCCACTCACCAGCACTCGTGTGTGTGTATGTGTGTGTGTGTGTGTGTGTGTGTGTGTGTGTGTGTGTGTGTGTGTGTGTGTGCGTGTGCGTGTGCGTGTGCGTGTGCGTGTGCGTTTGTGTGTGTGTGAAGGCTGAACAATAACCTGTGGAATAATTAAAGTCATCATGCTAGAGCAGTTTTCTCTGTGGTGGACCACACCAGCTTCTGCCACAATAAATAATTAAAATAATAATAAATCACACGCAAAGCTGTGAACATTTAAATTTCCTTTCTGAACTATTTCTGTTGAGAGTTTTAATGTTTAAAATCTGTTAGATTGTTACTGACAGCAGCTACATTTAAGTTTCACTTTCTGCTCTGACTGAATGCTGCTGCAGCATGGAGGTGTAGTTCTCAGTCATCCTGGACATGATCATCCTGAGAGTTTTAGCTGAAAACAGCTGGACATTTCTGGATATGTTGGAGACATTTAGCTTCTCATCCCAGAGGCTTCTTCCAGACTTTGGTTGTGGTCAGAAACAAACACACTGGTTGTGCTGCAAGTCTTTTTCTTTTTTTCTCCAAAACATGTTTTTGTCTAAATGAAGGTGATGTTGTTGTTCATAGAATTAAAAATCATGTTGAAGTTAAGATTATTTCATCAAGTAGGACCTGTGGTTAGCTGGCTCATATAAAACATGTCATGTCTTGAAAGAATCGGGAATCGATAGGAATCAGAATCGAAACGAGGAATCGGAATCAGAATCGGAATCGGAATCGTTCAAAATCAAACGATGCCCAACCCTAAATTTCTGTTTCATTTTTGTGTTTGTCTTGCCTGTTCTTACTGCTGTAAAGCACATTGAGTTTCCTTTGTGTAGGAAATGTGCTATTTAAATAAAATTGTCTTGTCTAAAGTATGATAAAATATCAATGGGAGTCTTCATTAGGACATTAAAGGTGCATTATGTAGAAATGAAGTGAAAATGACATCTTGTAGTAAAATGTGGTTACTGCAACCACTTTAAACAACTCTGGAGCTTTTTGAAGGCTGTCATCAAATTACAATTGTTGGCGCTGCACTATTAGCTCGCAGGAGACACGGCACCCCCACACTCACTGATAGTAAACAGTAGTTACGTCCCTCCTTCCTTTGTTTTGAAAGAAGAAAAACTGACAATCCCTACCAGCTGGATATGAAATATGTTTCAGTATAATCTTCCTTCCAAGATGACTGAAACAGACTCTTTTGGGATTTTCTCATTGTTAAATCCTCACTATATTCTTACATACTCCACCTTTATCTTCATTTTCTTTATTTTGTTTTAGTGTTCAGACTGATTCATCACATTACAAATCCTTCTGAAAAGACATGACAATGAAAACGGAATGTGTCCTGTTATTAACTTGGCTGTCAAATTCTACATTTTATGCTCGTCTCTCTCCTATATTTAGCAAGCTTTCTTGGAGCTCTAGTGTTCAGACCCCTCTGCCACACTTCACTGGGTAAATATGACATGAATTGCTTCTGCAGGCTTGGTGTGTGAAGTGGAGTATTGATTTACATGCAACACCATATTCTTATCTGTCAGATTTCTAGTGGTCAGTGCTGCATGCATACTATTCAAAACACTTTTGTTTTCTGGGCAAAAGGAGATCTGAGGCACTCAGGAGATGCAAAATTAAAAAGCCTTTATTGGTGCATGGCTTAAATAGTTAAAAACAAATGCTGACGTAGGGCTGCTCAATTAATCGAATTTTAATCACGATTACGATCTGAGTTTTGAACAATTATAAAAACAAAACAAGCCGATTATTTGCTCCTCCCACTTGCGCTGCCCTGAGTTGCAAATGAAGCGCTTCTCCCACAGTTTTGCCAACTAGGCGACTTTGACGCTATTTCTAGCAGCTTTTCAGAACCCTTTCTTGACTTTTTAAATCTCAAAAGTACCTAGCGAACACCTCAGAAACATCTCTGGTAACCCTTAGCTACTTTCTGGATAATTGTCGTCAACATTTCCTGCAGGTTAGCTAAACACTCCGCCTGCGCTCCGGACCGTTCTTCACAACATTAGGAAAGGGAATGATGTAGTGATGTGTCGGTCGCTACAGAAACGGCTCTCAGAGTCGGCTCTGTTGGATTAACCAGAGTGAGTGACACACACACCGCACCTGCGGACTCCTGAGCTTCTAAAAACAGCTAAATGTGGGCGTGTGGCGTGCTAAACACACGTGCAGCTTGCCCCGATTGCTGTGAGACCGGGTTGGGGGGTGGGGGGTGCAGCTGTGGTTGGGACAGTTATTACATTAACTGATGGACTTGTAAATAAATAGTTTATAAATAAGGTAGAAATAAGTTCCTCACGCTGATAAATGATAACTAATCTCTCTGAGGACACGGTGCTAGTGCACTCTCCTACAGCACCTTGACACGACTAAATAAATGTTACGCAACATTTTGTGAACATCAATTTATTTGCATTTATTTGTTATAAATGCCACTGTATAATTCTTGCTGTCAGTATTTGCAAGATATTGGTATTTGGGTCTGTACTGGTTAGACTTACATGAGTTAAACCAAGGTCTATAGCCCTTGGGTCATAGACTATGAGCTATAAGTATATTGGTCATTTTATACTGGGAATCAGGAGTTCTTTTAGTGATCATCTTGTTTCTTATTATTGTCCTGATTGTGCCCTGAGCAATTTTATGACTGAATGAAAACAAATAAAATCAACATTAATTGAAAAATCGTCCTAAATGATCGTGATCTCAATTTCAGTCACCATAATCGTGATTATTATTTTTGCCATAATCGAGCAGCCCTATGCTGACACGTTTCAGCCCACAGGGCCTTCGTCAGGGCTCAAAATGTTTGTAGGTCCTCTCACTTCCTTGTTAAGAAGGCCAATCAGTGGTACCTGCTGAAGTTGGGCAGGTAGACAGCATCAATATTGGATGACCAATATCGCACAAAAACACTCTTTTACGTTCTAAACAATTCTATTGTAAGGAGAAATACTTACAAATGTTAAATTACACTTAGAGAATTGAGAAAAAGAAAAAAATTATAAGTAAATATGGTACAAATATAGAAAGAAAACAGAATCACAAAAAAGGAGCGAAATCCAGTTCTCCAAAAGGTACAGCAATGGGAGCATGTTTTGCACCCAGTTACTCTAATCTTTTTATGGGACTTTGTGAAGAAACATATGTATACGCTACTTGTAATGTCTATGCTGATAAGATGATGTGCTGGGGAAGATACATTGATGACATTATTCTGTTGTGGTCTGGTTCAGAATCAGAACTACTTCAATTTCATTCATATCTGAACAATACTAACAAAAGTTTGAAACTTAGCCTAGATTTCTCCTCTTTTGAAATTAATTTCCTAGACCTGAAAATCTCAAAAAATGTTAATGGAGATTTACACACTTCTATTTTTAGAAAACCAACTGACCGTAATACGATCCTCAGAGCAGACAGCTTCCATCCATCATGGTTTACTAACAACATTCCTACTGTTCAGTTTCAAAGACTTAGACCAGGGATTGGCAACCTTTTCCCATCAAAGAGCCATTATTACCCATTTCCCACAGGAAAGAAAACACTGGGAGCCGCAGCCATAGATATGTATATAAACATAGACGTGTTTATATACATATCTATGGCCGCGGCGTTGTGGGCGGGGCCTACCCTCAGACAGCAGAGAACTGCTTTAACCAATCACAACAGGTGACAGCAACCAATACCAGTCGCTCATTTACCTCAAAGTTATCTTTCAACAGACGATAATTAATAAAACAGTTCGTATAAAATTGATCCAAAAGTTGTAGCTCATCTGTGCTACAATATTTCGATATTTGTCACCCTGCTAGTGGTTTCAATAGTTGAGCAGGTGATGCTTTTTGAGGCGTCACACATAACTGTTCAGAATACAAATCCAGGCTCTGTCTCATTGGACTGTTATAATTCAACTTTGTACTGAACTAAACTTTGCATTAAACATTGTTGAAAAGGTAAGAAAAGGATCCAATCAGTTAGGTTTTTTTCCTCATTTACACTGACGGAGATAACGGCGCAGTGTGCGTGGCTCTGGTGTTAATCAGGTTTAATATTTCCGTTTGTAACAATCTTCACAAGAAGGTAAAACGGTTAAATGACAGGGTTCGCACTGACCGGATATTTCCCGTATTTGATTGTTTATTTTGACGGAGAAATCTTAAGCCTGCAGATGCGCTGACATTTTAATCGTTACGCACATCGTGGAGGTAGCTACACCAATCAGGAAAAGATTCCCATCAGAATACCTGAGATGGACACTGAGCTCAGCGCAGCTCGCTGTCAGCGCATGCGTAAGGTGGACAGCTAGCTGAAGATGTGTAGATCAAGGACTTGGAGCACAGAACCAGAACCATGCAGGAAGATTCTGTGTTTTCTAAACCCGGTCTCTCAGAGACTTGTCACTTAAAAAATGTTCCCTGATTATGAATCTTTGGCTGAATAGCGCTTGTTCCTGTCTCCAGCACTGCGACGCATCCATGAGCCTGTCTGAGGAACAGTCAAGAATCTCATATCCTCTTCATCTCAGAAAGCGCTTATAGAGTCTGTAGAGTTAATCTGCATACTGAAATCCCCTCTGTTGCTATTCAGTGGAGATTCCAAAAATGACCAATCAGATTAACCTATGAAGCTTATATCATATATATAAATATCCCGGATACTTATATATCAATCTAAGTTCATACTTCAACCTGTTTGATCTAATTTTATTCCAAAGATTAATGTTTATTTTAGATAATTAAATTTAATAGCAAAAGTTATTTTTGAATCAGAAACTAGGATCTTTGCTTTCAAATAACCAGAAATATTATACCTTTTCTGTGTTTCGTTTCAATAATGAGGTAAGTTTAAAAATGAAGAAATTTAATTACTAACCCCCAAATTCCACTACCTCCGCTCCGCTCCGCTCCGACACGAACACCGGAGCAAAATCGGTCCCGTTGTAGTCAATCAGAGCAATTCCACTACTGCGGCCGTGCTCCGGCAGTGCGGCGCCGTGCGCCGCCCTCTGTTCCGGCGTCCGGCAAAAATAGAATCGATCCTATTTTCGCCGGACGCCGGAGCACCTCCGCAGTAAATGGACAGAAATCACAACGGCCCAACAGGAAAAGGAGCAAGCACAATTTCCGTTTTTCACAATAAATCGATAAACAAAAGGCGTTTTTTGTTTCATATGCACAGGTTTAACAACTTTTAACAACTATCAATGACGGCTGAAGTTTAAATGCACAAAAGTAAGCCATAAATACAGTTTCTACTATCAAAGTAGCCACACTTTGTTGATCCAAACACTGCTGATCTCTCAACACAAATGATGGGCAGATTAAACAGTTCATTTCGATGCTTCTCCCACACAACGGGTGTTTGGATCTAACTTCCGCGTTTATTGCTCGGACTGTATCGCAAGATCTCGAAAATCCCGCGCATGCTTGTTTGCCCCCCTCAGGTCTCCGCACCGGAGCGGAGCCGTTGTAGAGCGGGTACCAGTAAAAATTGAGGTAGGAAGCGAGCGGCTGCGGAAGGCGGGGGCGGAGCGGAGCGGAGGTAGTGGAATTTGGGGGTAACAGTTTTAAACTTGAAGATTTGAAACGACAATTATAAAATGACAATTCATGAATGGCAATTTTAATGACAAATTTTAACAGCTTTGATATTAAACTTGTTTTAAAAGCAAACTCCTGTGTTGGATGGAAAACTAATTTGAGAATGGTGAGTTTGGATGTGTGAATGAAGTTCTCAGAGTTCACAGACGCCTTCTGTGTTCTACCTCACCTATTAGACAACCCTCTGGTTGGATCCGGAGGTCTGGGGAGCTGTCGGCTCGGGGCACTCAGGTCCGGCAGATGACCAAGTTACCGACGCTCTGATCCAGGAGTTGACGTCAGGTGCACAGGAAAAACTGGTTTTGCGTCCGGGCAGATTCTTAAGGAATCTCAGCATTAGCTGGTTCTTAGGCTTTCTTAGCATTAGCTGCAGTTACAGGTGCGTTCATTCGAGGCTATCCTGTCGACGTGACAGAACAGCTGTTGAGGCTGGGCGGCCGACCCTAGTCCTCGGGATGCTCTCGTCGCCACAAAAGCATCAGCTTGGTTCAAGAACTGACTCTAAGCTCTGACTCTAATTTGATTACGCACAAGCAGGTGACCTCTACAGGTTTACACGGACGATCTTTAAATTTAGAATTGGCTACAGATAAAAAATGAATGCAGTAAAATAAAATACATTGTAATTAAATATTCATTAATTAGTTTACAAGCAGAGAGCCACATCAGATGGATGAAAGAGCTGCATGCGGCTCCAGAGCCGCGGGTTACCGACACCTGACTTAGACATATTTGTAACACAAAGGAAGAATTTGAAAAAAATGCTACAGTTATGCACCAGAGATTTACAACAAGAGGATACCAGCAAAGAACTATACTCAAAGCGTATAATAAGACTAAAAGCATCCCAAGAGAACAACTATTGGTTCCTAAAGAGAAGAACCCACAAAGATCAGATGGGGTTTATTTTGTGACCCAATTCAGTGATCAAGCCAACAAGAGAAAACAAATAATTACAAAAACCTGGGACCTACTGAAAAGCGACAGTACTCTTGGGGAAGCTCTCCCAGATACTCCTACTTCAGACGAGCTCCAACGTTAAATGATCAGCTTGTTCAAAGTCAACTTCCTCCACAGCAACAAAAAACTTGGCTATCAACTCGAAAAGGCAACCATAAATTTGGAAATTGTGTTCATTGCGACAACACTAATTGTTTTGCTGATGTTTTCACAGGACATTCTTTTTACATTAATTCATTGCAATACTTAATTTGTGGTCTACAGACTAGAATGCCCATGTGGTTCTTTTATATTGGGAGAACTAAACGTAAGTTAAGAGTAAGACTTGCAGAACACAAACAAGCAATCAGATCTGCATTATAAAGATAAAAATCATGGAAGCTGTAACTCTCTTAAAATCACAGGGATTTAACATATAAAACATTCAATTAGAGGAGGTGATAGGCTTAAAAAACTCTTGCAAAGAGAATCATTTTGGATTTATTAACAGCTGCGAATTTTCCAGGTCTTAATGGAGAATTGGATTTCGCTCCTTTTAATTCTATGTTTTCTTACCATATTTGTACCATATTTACTTATAGTTTTTTCTTTTCCTCTATTCTCTAAGTGTAGTTTAACATTTGTAAGTATTTCTCCTTACAATAGGATTGTTTAGAATGTAAAAGAGTGTTTTTTGTGCGGTTTTGATCATCCAATCGTGAGGCTGTCTACCTGCCCAACTTCAGCAGGTGTCACTGATTGGCCTTTTTAACAATGAAGTGAGAGGACCTAACATTGTGAGCCCTGACGAAGGCACTGTGGGCTGAAACACGTCGACATTTATGGTTTTAACTATTTAAGCCATGCACTAATAAAGGCTTTTTTTAATTTAGCATTTCCTGAGTGCCTCAGATCTCCTTTTGCCCAACATTCATGTGGATCCCTTGGCTGAAGAGCACCAGTGAGAGCACCAGATAAAATTTCTTACACCCCTGCAGCACTTCCAGCATTTTTTCTATTTTCACTTTTGTTTTCTGTTTGAAAAACATGTGTTATCTCCATGGAAGCAAACATCTTTTTCTATTTAAATTAAATGTTTTCTGAGAGTGATTTTGTAAGTCACTTTGAGTCCAGATGTTGCTGTAATAACATTAGAATTTCCCAAAAGCAACAGTTTTTTCCCCCTGACGCTTAACCCAACCTATTCATGTGTCTTTTCAAACAGAGCATGGAAAAAGTTGCTTAGTGTTTGACAGGAAGTTGGATAATGCACAAGGACATAATTTATCTTCTAATAGTCTATGTCGGTCTTACTCACGTTTTTATACACATCCTGAAGGATGTGGGCAATAAGACTTGTAAGGAAAACACGTCGTCTGACATAATTTCAGGTGAACCTCGTAAACGTGGGCTAAAAGCAATAAACACTGGTTTAAGTTCATGGTGTTTGGTGATTGTTTACATTTTTAAACACATAAAGAGGCCATTCACTCATATTTTTAATACATTTGTAGTGGTCTCTAGCAGGAATGAATGCCTTGTAAGTCATACTCTGGGGGTAAAACCTCTGGCATGCCTGTTTCAGCACGGATAATTCAGCTGGAGGAGAAAGTAGCTTCAGACGACAGGATTTGGAGTCTTGTTTCCTGATATTTGCAGCCTAGTGAACTAAACCAAATTGTTGCTTTGCAAAGTTTGGTCTAGGAACGCTCCACTGGAACCTCCGCAGCCCCTAGCAGCATTCCGGCTGGCCAATCACAGCGCTCTATAGGAGTTTCAAACTGACAGAGCGCTGTGATTGGCCCACCATTGTGGACCAATCACTGTGCTCTATTCACTTTGTGGGCCATTGAGGTACTCTATTCGTCTGGTGGGCAGGATGATGCGACTGAGTGGAGCAAGACGGCGACCGCTAGTTTAAAACGGCTTTTACATCAATTTTGGACTATTTGGACTTGGGCTTTATTAGAATCATGAGCAGATAGATGTATATATGTCATTTATTTAGAAAACAGATGTATTTCAGCAGTGGACTGCCTTGTTTACCATCATCTGTTGTGGCGAGTACGTCACATTGTTCATTGTCCAGTAGCATGCGGAGATTGTTTGAAAGACAACGGTAGAACCTGCCCCACAGACGAGAACACCAATGGAGAGTTGCCAGACTAAATATTACATTTATTTAGTCTTGCTTGCCAGGCTATGACGTTTGGTCATCTCTCCTATGATTGCCAACAGCAACATGACTTTACAGGTGTTTCTGTCCAGCTGATCCAAAAGTTATACAAATGAATGCAAGTGTTTGCAAATGATAGTGTTATGCAATCAGAAGCAAAAAAAAAAAAAAAAAAAAAACGTGGAAAACTTTAACATTGCTATGTCACTTAAGCACTCCAGGACTGCAGTGATGCAATCAAAATCTCATCCTTTACCCTTCATCTGAGTTGTTTCTCATCTGTAAAGGATTTGCTCTGACTTGGCAAAAGAAGATGTCTAAAGCTCTTAAGTAGCTTTTCATCAACAGCACTTTAACGGTTGAATCTTCTTTTCTTTGGAACATAATCACTCCACCTTATCTGTTATAAGTTGTTGAAGTTCCAATTTATGTTTAGAGAAACTTAAAACGTTCCTGTGACTAAAGTCAACATAAGGAGTTCCAAGAAAGGTTTTGTCTTGTCAGCCTCAGTAAGTAGGAACAGTTATTTCCCGCAGAGACAGACTGAACACAGATGACAGGGCGGTACCCCAACATCAGAATATCAAAGCAAATGTTCACATGCATCTTCCTAAAAATTCCCATGCCCCTCATTTTCCGCATTATGAAGTCAAATGTCTTCTGTAAAGTAGTTTGTTACCCAGCTTACAATTCTCTATGCTGACAGCACCTGGGTTTGGGACATCAGTAATAAAACAGATAGTTTTTTAGGTTAATACTTGGCAGACTTTTGTTCTATGTTTGTAGTAGAGAATGTTGCTGTGTACTTTAGCCATAAGTTTTAGAAGCTAACAATTACATAACATAACCGGAAGTCTTTTTTTATTTAATAACTTGATGAGAGCTATAAACATTTAATAAAAGAAGCATAACTGTGATTACAAGAGAGGACCTATTTCTGCAGAACATTCCAGCAGCTAGCTTATTGAGTCTAAAATGCTTTGACTGTTGTGAGACAGTCTTCTTTTCTTCTTGCCAGAGGGCCTCTGCAGGAGGTGAAGTCATAAACATGGCTGGGAAAGTGGAACTGGCAAAAGTGAGGAAGTCTGTGTGAACCCCCCACCCCCCGCAAAAACACATGACTTCACTACACCTGTCAGCACAGTACAGTCTCAAAAGGCTAATGTGTAGCTTGCTCTTTACCAGCAGTACTTTTGCCCAGTGGAAGTGTTTAAGGCTCCTGTAGCACAATGGTTGAAAGTAAACCTCTCCTTTTTCAAAAGGAACTCTAATAGTTGGACGGTTTGCTGATGAATGACCAAATTTCTTTTGCACGAAGTCAACAATGACCGCTAATTAGCTGGTATGCATATTGGTTCTCAAACTTAATATAATTAACACAGGTTATGGTAATAAATATAACTAAACGCTTCACTTATTAGTTCAGTGTAGTTGTCCATTCATGGTCAGGGTTTGATTAAAATGAAGAACTTTGACTTAAATATATTTTCATGTACAAATTATAAAAATGGCACAAAATGTGTCAGCTGACCTTTTATTTTATTAGAAACATAATTTTTGCAGTTGTGCAGACATAGGAGCTGTAATTGGTCAAACATGGCTTTGGTGCTGAGTTTCTAGTAATGACGTGTGTCTCTTGTTGTGGTGATGATATTAATAATGTAAAAAAAAAATCAAGAGCCAGTGTTGGACTCTCCTAGATAATTAACGTTCACTCTCCAACATGACACCAGTTGATTGTGTAGGTGAAGGAGTGTGCTAAATTTTTAATCATATCCCCCTGCAGTTCTGTCTCTGAGCACCATTGAAAGAAACAAAGTGAGTTTCAGTGGCTGCCTATTTTAGATGGAAAGGTCACTACTGGCTCTGGTTACTGTACGATCCAGTGACTGTGTCCGGGTGAGCTCAGAGTACAGTTGTTTGCAGCTTTTGATACTGGTTGGAAAAGGCTTGTATAAGGTGTCCTATAATTTAACTAACATATTTATATTTATGTAAAAGCACCATGTTTACGATGAAGAAGAGTCAGTTCATAAAAATGTGTCAAACTGACTCCAGAACATATTTAACACCTGTGTCTTATTAATATTGTATCGTTTAAAGCCCAAGTTCCCTGAAAAAATTATTTTACATGTTATTTTTAAGTTACGATCATTAACTCTGAGTTTAACATGCAGGATAAATGTGAAAACAGTGTTCTACCCCTATTTCCTGCATTAGCCGCTGACAGAAAATAGATGGGGGAATGCTCGGATTAGGAAAGCTAGTCAATTGCATGTCAGTATTATTAAACTGGCATTCATGGTCTCTCTTATCTTGGCTGTTGATTTCGTGTCCAGGAGGGAGCAGAGCATGCTTCGGCTTGTAGAAGCTAAATGTTAGCATTAGCATCTCCACAACGCAGTAGATCTCCTGCAGGCTTGTGTTTCAGCACGGAGAATTTAACCAGAGGAGAAAGGAGCTTCAGACGACATGATTTGGAGTCTTATTTGCTGATATTTGGACGTCACGCTTCTGATTGGATAACAACAATGCAAGTCTACCACTGACTCTGATTTCTCTGTAATGTTGATCTTTTATCTCCACAAATAACACAAGCCTGAAGGAGTTCTGCTGTGTAGTGGAGTTGCTAATGTAAATGTTTAGCTTCTACTAGTCGAGACATTCTCTGCGGCTTCCTGGACGCTAAACCAACAACAGCCTTCCTCGTCACGAGTCAAAAGGGGTGAGTCCATAAATGTTCTGTGACAGTGTGACATAGATCTGTCAGGCTTTTCAAATCCTAGAGTTCCATCTTTTTCCTATCAGAAGCTGCAAGAGATAGGTGTAGCAGACTATTTTCATGTTCAGCCTGCATGGCAAACTCAGAGTGACTGATTATAATCAGAAATAATTGTTACAAAATGATTTTTCTGTGAAGTACCACTTTAAAAGCAGACAAAATAAATTCAGTTGAGTGCAATGAAAGACTTTGAGCCCAAAGTCTACACACAATTTATTTATTCAAATTTTAAAAGGTTATTGATAAAAAAAATTCTAGAAAAAGTAAAGCATCAGCAATCATCGAAAAATGCAGACAACTAATACATCAGTAAAACACAATACTTGTTGCATATAACAAATATAATTTGTTCTTGGTTTTCATGGAAACATGAATTTAGTCTGAAAACGAAACAAACAAAAATGACTTGTAGACATTCTCAAATGGATTCATAGAAATAATGGATGTCCTCAATTTTTTATTTCATTTAAAAACAAAACTTTTTCTGTTAAATCTTTGGAAATCCTTGGCTCTTGAATCCGTTAGTTTTAGAAGTTAATCTGAGGAGATTTTATCTCCGGCTTTCTGAAGCATTTCCCTCTTCTTTGATTGTCTTTCCTTGACACATACAGTCAAAACAACTTGATGGTGTCCAGATCCAGAGGCTGTGCTGGCTGCTCCATTACAGTCAGAGTTCTTATTATGTTTGTTCTGTAAACTTTCATAACATATTTTGTAGGTGTATTATGCTTCAGTTTCTTTTTGTAGGGTTAAATTAGTCCAATCTAGCTTGGTTTTGCAGACTTTTGTGAGTTTTCTCCCTCAAGCTCCATTCCTCTGTACAAATCTCCTCCAAAACACCTCTGACCATCATGTTGTTTAACAGGTTCTTCTAATAATCCTTTAGCCTCATCCATTGATTAACTTGGGTAATCTGCCATACCAGGAGATCAATGCAGATGACAGCTGCTGAAAATAGGACCACGTGCAATCATCTAGATCTTTCTCTAAAAATCATTGGATTTGTTTTGTTTGTGAATTGCATGACAGTGTGCATTCCTTTGGGCAACACAGACAAAATATTCCCAAACTTTTGAATGTCAGGGCGTGTGTTTATGTCTGAACGTGTTCTTGTCTGCCCTTGCACACATAAGTGTTGGGGTTTAAATTTATTCTCAGTGACTCACAAAAAATTCCGAATGCCAACCTTTATTCAAATAAAAAATCTGCGATTAAATGTTTACTAATCATCTTTGTAACCTTTTATTCATAAACTCATATTCTCATGTCTCATGTAATCCAAATGGTTATGTAGTGAACATGTGGAGGATTGTGAATTAAATAACAAAACCATGGATGTTTGTTATGAAGTAGGACTTTTACTTGTTTGGAATGGGTATATTCCCACCACTGAGGCCGATTTGATTTGTATGTCGATACGCTACCAGCAATACAATACATAAACAATGGATCCCTGTGCTGTTACGTTTTGATCAGATTCATCCCTGCTGATGTTTTATTGATGATTAAACAACGGTTTTCGATTCAATACAATTATTGATGCGACTTGAAACAGTTCAAGACATTATAAAGAATTTACAAGCCCAAGTTTAGTTTTTAAAGAGATACATCACATCTTTTTTTTTAATATTTTTTAAACATTTTTTGTGAGCCAGTATGTGCTAAAATGACCCTTTACTGGCTTTACTGGTCACTCAGACCCCCACCACCCTCTGTGGCCTGAATACGGCATTTGCAACTTCAGAGTGCCGGTCTTAGAAAAAATTGAGTTGGCACACCTGGCACTGCAATCTGTTTCCATCACATTTCCTTTAGATCGTGAACACAGCTATTAGATTAAGGTGTTAAAAAGACTAATGAACAGCAAGGAGATAAGTTTTGCTTTTGGTTCTACTAAACGGACACTAGGGGTTGCTAAAAGCAAGCCAAAACTGCCTAGTTTCCCTTTTAACATAATCACCATTATTTTTCCCTCTCTCTTCTCTACCTCTCGAGCTCAAGCGTCCCCTTATTGGGTAACAAGAAAGTGCAGCAGCAAAAGCCTCGGACTCAAAGGGTTAAGAAGAAAGTGAAAGTAAAAGCTGAAGATGAAGGGAGATGTGGATTTATCTCAATTCTGGGCCTGGAGGGCCGGTATCCCGCACATTTTAGTGGTTTCTCTGCTACAACCTTCTAGATTTGGTGGTTGAATCCCCTGTTCAGCAGCTCGCCAGTCTCTGCAGAAGCCTGTTGATTGAAATCAGGTGTGTTGAAACGGAGTTAAAACGTGCTGGATACTGGCCCTCCAGGCCCGGAATCGAAGACCCCAAATGAAGGCAATTAATTTTTTTTGTTTTTGTTTTTTTGTTTGTTTGCTAAGCCCGCCCCTGTCCTGTCCATGCAATATGAACTGAGCACCAGTTAGCACTAACCAATCACTGAGCTTGCTCAAGCATTTATGGACGTTCCTTGGTTGATGCAGAGTTGGCGACCTTTCTCATGGACAAGTCCTTTTATGAAAACACAACATAATGTGAGCATAATAATTGTAAAACGATGTGTTTTAGCTCTGTTTTGTTAACTATAGGTGCGCATTCATGAACGAGAAGCGTTGCTATCGGCCGAAATTATGGAAAAGAAACTAGGTCATGGTGTGAAAGGCTTGTCAGCCACTAGATGTGCCATCATATAAAATAAATAATCTGGACAGAAATTTTTTGTACCATTAATGAAATAATCTAGACAGAAATTTTTTGTACCATTGACCCTGTGCACGAAAAAAATACTATTGTCCCGATTCCGACCGGAAGAATAGGTCAGTTATTTCCAGCTAGTGTTATGCTAATGAAGATACATGGTAAATAAGAGGATAAATTAAGATATTTAATTGTAAAATTTTGCTTTGATTGGCCTGTCTGTGTTGGAATGTATTCGTTTGTGGGTATCAACGGGCAGCAGTAGCTCAACAGGTTGAGCGGGTTGTCCAGTAATCGGAAGGTTGCAGGTTCGATCCCGGCTCCGGACAGAGAATTCTGCTGTTGTGCCCTTGGGCAAGACACTTAACCCACCTTGCCTGCTGGTGGTGGTCGGAGGGACCGGTGGCGCCTGTGCTCGGCAGCCTCGCCTCTGTCAGTGCGCCCCAGGGCAGCTGTGGCTACATCGTAGCTCATCCCCACCAGTCTGTGAATGTGTGTGTGAATGGATGAATGATACACTGTAGTGTAAAACGCTTTGGAGTCCTTACTCTGAGAGGCGCTATACAAGTGCGGGTCATTTATCACATTTATAACCAGCTCAGTGGCCTAGTGGTAGAGTGTCCCCCCTGAGACTGGGAGATCAGGGTTCGATTCCTGGTCGGGTCATACCAAAGACTTTGAAAAAATGGGACCCAATGCCTCCCTGCTTGACACTCAGCATTACGGGGTTGGATTGGGGGGTTAAAACACCAAATGGTTCCCGAGCGCGGCTGTGTCTGCAGCTCACCGCTCCCCCAGGGGATGGGTCAAATGCGGAGAACAAATTTCGCACACACATCAGTGTGTGTGACAACTAATGGGACTTTAACTTAACTTAACTTAATTTAACCTACTCCTCACCCCTCAATTGGAATGAACGTATAAGCAATACAGCTGCTAGAAAACAGGTTAATGTTAATGGTATGTTTCTATTCATATATTGGCATATATTCATATAATTAGAGTTGTTGGGGTAGCAATGCAGCCTCTAAATAAGGCTAAACAATAAATAAATAACTAATAATAACTAGCTAACTGCCATGACGTCATTGAAATCGCTGCTGGCTAGTTTGAATAAACGTCTGTAAATGCCGTATAATAACAACAAAGCACATCTGACACACTCTGAACTTTCAGGGAAATAGTGCTAGTGATTTATAACAAATAACTGGCAAAATAAAAGACTTTAGTGGTAGACGTAGAGGCTGCACTGCTGCCACAACAACTCCCGTTATGGATATACGCCGATCGTGGATGGATATTTCTCTGACTCCAATTAGCACTAAAGTTCCTTGGGTGAGTAAATGAACATATTGCATAGTAGAAATAAGGTCCAGGTAGCAAAAAATAACCCTGTAGTTACAGAGTTGCCATGCCCCTTTTAGTCAAGTTTGCACTAGTTAGCACAGCCGCGTTGTGTACTCACTTTCATAGTAGTGCACATACTGGGATATGTACATTTGCATCCCTTTTCTTGTCTGCTTTGTGGAGCAGATGAAAACGCGTCGACAATATGATGAACATCATCGACTGAAATTTTCGGCTGATTCCCAAAGCATCTGGAAAAGTACAGTTCACTGCATGCACCGTCAATGTTGACATCACTGTGAAGAGAACAGTAAGGGCCGCGGCTCTCCGAGGTCATCAACCGGAACTAGCATTTGCTGTCATGAACAGGGTCCATTGTAGGAAACGTAAATGACCAAATTTTATAGCAATATGAAATGAAAAATTAAACTATAGTGAGATGTAAAAAAAATCGTTTACTTTTTCTACAAACATCTTTGTGATTACTTTGTTGCTTATTAGTATTTTTGTGCTTTCTATAATAACATTAGCAGTAGTAAATCTCTTTTTGTATGACTTCGTGTTATTTTGAAATTAGGGACACTTAATTAGGACACTGATGAGCAAGGCTGTGCTGATCAAATAATCACCACACAGCAACATCTCCAAAGCAGCGTTTGAAAGTGTCAAGCAAAAAGCACAAGGTCAATTTTAGAAAATTATGCCATTTTAATATATAATTACGGCAAATCTGACTTGTCCCTGGAGGTGTGGAGACAGCAGAAATATCAACTGCTCAGCCCTGTCTGGCTGCCTATTTTTCACCACACTCATTCTCAGCACCCTTGCCAGAGGCTTGTAAAAAAGAAAAAACCATTACTGATAAGATGGCAAGATTTATAGGCAGTGATATGTGGCTGGTTGGTTCTGCTCGAGGGGAAGGTTTTAGGGTAATGACAGAACTGGAGCAACATTATAAAGCGGTGCCACACGGTGCTGGAGCTGATTGACAACATATGAAAAATATACAGAACAAGGCAGGCTAAACGACCACCGACAAACAGGCCTTAGCTCACACTTAAATACATCTAACTATGTCACACCAGTGTGTTTAAGAATAAGCTTTGATACAGGAATAATTACTGATCCAGTTCATTTTATGTTTAGTTGTGGACTAAAGATTTATATTGACAAACTCTGATGTGCAAAATGTAAAGGACTATAATCTAATGTGTAAGTCAAGACTAAAAGGTGGCAACAGACGTAACATGGTTAAAACTAACAATTCAGGTGCAACATCTGTGCTTTGTGTGTACTCTGCCCCTATGTTGTGCAGACATGGAAAAACAAATGGTACGCTAATTTTGTTACAGTACACGTTTCCTCAGGGCAGCAGTGTTTGTTTGATGGTTAATGAATGCCAGAAACAGCATGGTTTGTTTTAAGGGAACATGATAAATTAAAGATTGATCGGTGAAAGATTGCTGTTGCAAATATTTCCTAACAACACCCTTTCACCTCCCACATGTAGCCCATATCTCAGAGACAACCCATCTGTTTCCCCATTCCCTGAGTGAAGCCAACCCTGACAGAGCTGCCTAGGCAGTATTTCAAAAGTGTTTTCTGTGGGAAGACACAGTTGGTTTTGTGTTGTTCCCTATCTGTCAAAGTACCTGCCTTGGTTTTTCTCCGTCACCTTAGACTCTTATTATTTGCCTTTCTTGCAAAATTGTAGCCCACGGTTTTGCTCTGTCGTTCTCCCCATCTTTGGCTCCCTTCTTCTCTGTGCCCCCCCCCCCCCCCCCTTTTTTTTTTTTCCACCCTTCTCATTTTTAAAAGCCACATGCTCCCAGCCTGTCTGGCTCAGTTGCTCCCAGCCAATGAAGGGCTTTTTATTGGGCTGAGATTGAGTGCAGCCAAGCAGGGCCTGGCCATAGCGCTGATGCAGGGGCCAGTCTCTTAAGTCCCCCAACCCCCTTCCCGACTGCACAACCCACTCCACATGCCTGTTCTGGTCTGGCCCTGTCGCCCAGAAGGAGATTACTTGTCTCTGCTGCCCTTAATTGCCGACAGTAGCAGAAAAGAGCCTTGGGGGGGGGGGGGGGGGGGGTGCAGTGTTGGTTTGTTGTGCTGTTAGCTGACAAGCTTGTGTTCATGCTGTCAAATCCTGGCTCTGGTTTAGCTGCTTTTATGAAGATCTATGTTGTTATTATCAGACAGGGTAGTTGGGATAAATCCTGTGAGAATGAATTGTGCACTATATAAAACAGTGCTAAGGAAGCAAAGCTGACAAAGTAGAAACCTCGGTCCACATTAAATGATTGTTAAAGGAGCAGCTAGGTCGATTTCCCCTCTTCCCGCTCTCTGAGCCACAGTTAGTAGTCATAGCCAAAGGCTTCCTTCCAGCATCCTTGGCTCTTCTATCATCTTTACTTCTAGTGACCTTGTGAATTTCATATTGTTGGTTATTTGATGTAAGCAGAATGTAACTATTGTTAAGATGCTGCAACAATATGAAGAATGTTTGATTCCAAAGAAATGCTATTTTTTTTACCTCACAGTTCCCTACACTGTTTCCATGATTCTGGGATTCTGTATTTTCGTTAGCTGTACATAAAAGTGAAAAAGAATTGCAGCACGTAGCAGCAAGTGTTGGTCACCTTCAGAGGTCCATACATTTCTCACCTTCATCGTGAGAGTCCACAGGAAGAGCTAGATGGATCAGTAGTTTTTTTTCTCAGCAGATGGCAGCTGAAGGATCATGATATGGAACCTTGAAAGGTCTCGTTCACCGAGAAACAATGTATTACTTATCTTTGAAATGCGACCAGGCACTTTGAGTTGCAAAAGCATGCTGTACGTGACAATTTTCTTCAACTCCCATGGCTTTCATTACCCTGCAGAAAGGAAATAGACAAGAAAAAAGTCAGGTCAGAAAAAGTCAGTCTCTTTTACGTCACAGGGAAAATTTGCATTCACAGCCTTGCCCATTTTAGCTTTGTGTATTTTATTTGTAGCCAGTAGAGAGCAGAGCTTGACTCAGCTAGTGGAGCTCCACAACATGACAGAACACATTCAAGCTTGTGTTATTTGTAGAGATAACAAATCAACATTTTGTCAGGTTCGAGTGGCTGAGCTGAAGTGTAGCGGAGGTTGTTTGTAGCGTAACTGCGTGACCCAGACGCGGAGTGGCTAGCGTCGGGTTAAACAGAGCACACGGCTTTGCTCTGGGAACGGCGGCGCAGCGCTTGGAGAGAGCCGAGACCGAGCAGCAGTTCCGAATAGATAAGGAAGCTGACTTACTGGTAGTAGACAGCGTGGAAAGATCCCTTTCCTGGTTTGAGGGCTGGTAAGCCTGAGAACTCGGCTCAATGTCTGGTAGGAACGATGACTGAGTGATGAATGAGCGGCGGTGCTTCCGTAAATAGTGTCGGCGTGATGACGTCGACAAGCCACGCTGGTGATGGGAATGCTGGGAAGTGTAGTAGCCCACCGGTTTGGTCCATAGGGAGTGGTCAGCAGGAGGAGTTCGTGACACATTTCATTTTTTTAGCCAAGAAATGAGAACAAAGAAAGGCAGTGGAAGAGATGTGTTGCTGTTGGAGATTCATTTGCATATAATGAATATTAATGAACTTATTATTATTATGAAATTAACTTGACCCCCTGAAACTGGAGCGTGAGAGCTTTTTCCACAGAAAAGTCTTTGTAACACATTCCTTCATATTAGAGACCACAGCAAGTGTATTGGAAAAGAGCCAATGAGACCTTTAAATGTCACACATAGTTTTTTTAATGCATTCCAAGCATATTTGGTTCAGCTTTGTTTAAGTCTGCATTCCATTCAGTTTTTTTCATTTGCATATACCTTCTGGAAACATGCTTACAGGTTACTTTTTTATCTCTGGTTTGTACGCATGGAAACCTCTCACCTAAACAGAAAACATGGCTTGACCTTTCCAGTTGCAAGAGCTATCCAATTCCGCTTGTGTCCATTCTTAAGCTAAGCCAGTTTGCGGCTGTCACAAGTTTCAGATTTATCTAACAGTCTTTGTAGGGTATTATTATTCTCATCTTACTCTTGGCAAGAGAGCTAATGAGCACATTTTCCAAAATGTCAGAGTAAAAAAAAAGTGAAAATACTCTTCTGTTTAAATGCATGACTGATGACTATATTTATCGTCTGTTGGCACGCTGGCAAGGTTAAAGTGTGTTTGTATCTACTTTCTGAAAGCAGTTTGGAATCCAGCCATGCAGCAGACACGCATCTGTGTTGAACATTAGCCAAATGTCCGTGATGTTTATGAGCTAGCAGAACCTTTTTGTTTCACAGTTGTCCCGCTTCAAAAGAAAGGAAATTGGAAGCATTGAACTTGCTCTACACCATTCACACCGAGTCATTTAATGCAGCTGACTTAAATCTTTTTACTGCGTTGAACACATTAGTCCTTTTACCCAGAATGCCCCAGAGCTGTGTGCCTGGCCTCTCTTATCAACAAACAGGCACATGACAGGTTTGGTCCCCCACAGTGTTTTTACACAATTTAACTCAACTATTTCTTCTTGTGTTTCACAGAAAGCTCAAATTAAATCAAATTTGTAAACAAGTCCACCTTTACTATATTAGATCAGTCCTGATGAATATGGAGGGCTTTAGAAAACCTCTTTGTCACACAACCACAATATTTTGTGCCCTTTTGATTAACGGGGAATGGAAACAATTAGGTGGAGGAGGAAGTGAGGCAAAGCAACACATTCAACAGCTTTAAATGCTAATTAGCTAATGGAGGATGAAAGAGCAGACAACTGGCGGCGTCTCACATGAGCACACTCAGGCTCTGGTTGCAGCTACGCTAGTTTCATCTAAACTGAACAAGACCACCACCATTTTGTGTTCTTGAGTACAACTGACATAACAGCCATCTTGTGTAAGATACTGTTTTTTTTTTTTGTGATCATTTCTAGTCTGTCAGTGAGGATTGATTTCATCTTATTAAATTAGTTTTACTCAACTGCACCCTTCCATGTAAAATACTTTCCCTTTTTTCTAAGCCTCAAAATTTACGTTTTATATGTAAACACATACATAATTCTTAAATACTGCCTTCTGTAAAGTCATTTGCAGTTGTAAAAAATTGATAGCTTTCTGTAAAGAGAACTTTTTTTAATGCAACAAAAAGTCACCACCTGGATTTAATTAAGCAAATAGGTAGGAGCCTCTTATTGGATCACTTCTGCATGGTGATTATTCTTCAGCTGACGACTAGTTATTTAACCCCATCTGGTGCAATAAGCTGATTCTCATTTCTTAAACAACCATGTGGAAAGACACATCTGGTGGTCGTGGAAAGGATGTTGGTCTGTTTGAGAAGGGTCAGATCATTGGCATCAAGCAGAGAAAACATCTAAGGAGATTGTAGAAATGACTAAAACTGGGTTAAGAGCTGTCCAACGCATTATTAAAAACTGGCCTGAGTCCAGATGGACCGTGTTCCAGAGTGATGGTGCATCAGGGTAAGAAGAGAGGCAGATTAAGTGATGCACCCATCATATCTAGTGCCAACTATACAAGCCTGTGTGGGTAGTGCTATGATCTGGGGTTGCTGCAGTTGGTCAGCAACAGGATGTGCTCCAAGAATGAGGTCAGCTGACTACCTGAATATACTGAATGACCAGGTTATTTCATCTTCCCTGATGGCACGAGCATATTCCAAGATGACAATGCCAGGATTCATCAGGCTGAAAGAGTAGTTCAGGGAGCATGGGACATCATTTTCACACATGGATTGGTCACCACAGGGTCCAGACCTTAACTCCATTGAGAATCTATGGGATGTGCTGGACAAGGCTTTGTTTAGCAGTCAGACTCTACCATCATCAATGCAAGATCTTGGTGAAACATAAATGCAGCACTGGATGGAAATAAACCTGGTGACGCTGCAGAAGCCAATTGAAAAAAAGCCCCAGTGAATGTTGAGATCAAGCAGTTCCAGCTCAATGAAAAGTCATTCTCTGTCA
Source organism: Nothobranchius furzeri (assembly GCF_043380555.1). Taxonomy (NCBI): domain Eukaryota; kingdom Metazoa; phylum Chordata; class Actinopteri; order Cyprinodontiformes; family Nothobranchiidae; genus Nothobranchius; species Nothobranchius furzeri. Next base: position 45,230,467 of record NC_091749.1, read on the forward strand.
GCCATTGCTCCTTGTGTGGATTGGCATTTACATGTTTTTTGGTAACACTGTACAATAAGGGTCCCTTTATTAATGTATTACTTAGCATTGATTAAAAAAAATTCTCTAAATTATTAAAGTTCCTAACATTAACTACAAAGGGCAGATTGCACCAACAAAGTTTAACTTTAAACTCAGATTAAATCATACTTTAAGTTTAAATTCTGTTGCACCAAACTTTAAACCTAGTTTAAAATTATGACAGATTAAATTTAAACCCAGTTTAATTTTTACACTAAACCAAGTTTAAATTTAAGCCTGTTGCACCAGAACTTTAAACCCCAGTTTAAGCTATGATCTAGGTTTAATTTTAAACCTGCTAATGAGGAAGTTTGACTTAAGCAATGGCTATATTTTTAGGTCAGTCTAGCAAAATGATGCTGTTCTTCAAAGAAAACTGTTAAACAGGCTCAGTTCACTTGAATGTTATGATATAAAGATGAACTTTTGGTAAGTTACCGGTTTACCAAAAAGTCTACTTTAGAGCTGTTGTTTTTTTCAGCAAACCTTAAGCCGGGGCCCACTTAGTAATGCATTACTTTATATTAACATTAATATTAAGCTGTTGTTATACCTTAATAGTTGTTAATGCTTAAAAAAGCACTAAGTAACATTAATAAAGGGACCCTTATGAGAAAGCGTTACCATTTTGGGTTTTTTTACTTTCTTTTTAACAAAATAGGAAAAATTAAAAATTCCAAAATCAACACAAGATTCTAAAATTTCTGTTGAATCTCACACCTCCTTCAAGTTATTTACATTTACAAGCTGTAAATAAACTGTTAGGATCAGATACGTCACTGCAACGTTAGGCAGACCCACCCAAAAAGGTTACACCCCCTGCTGCCCTGGCGGAGAACTGCTCCAAGACACAAACGGAGAAATGGAAAAGGAAAATGTCTCCATCAATCATATCTATATGGTTAATACATGTGCGTGAGAGTGCAAACTTGCTTGGCTTTATACGCTTAATGTGTTTAATCTCCCCGAGTACCATAACTAACTATGCCTTTTGGAAACAGCTAGACTCAAAATGATGTGACATATTTAAATTTGATCATTTTCTTCAGCAGCACTCATAGGGATTGGGCAACTAGGAACCCCAATGTAGTTTAAACCACAGTACCATTTGTCATTGAGAGAAGTAACCAAGGGTTTTCTTAAGGATCCTCAACAATGTCTAATGACATTTTGAGTGTTTACATATTTTGTCACTCACCAGCATATTAAACTGAAGTTGACACAGACTTTAGTCTGGAAATGGCATCTCTGTCATCTCTTCCCAGTTTGTTGGGGACCATAAAAATGTTTTGCAGACTTTGAGGATTCTTTTTTAAAAGCCACAGATTATTCATAACCTTCAGTGTTTCCTTGAGAGAGATCGAGAGGCTGTGAATAAGAGGTTGGGAGAGAAAAAAGCACACTGTCACGAAAAGAGCCGCTTCCTGGCCGGCTAGATGCAATCATCGGCACTATCTGATAGCACTGGCGGAAATTGGATGAGCTGAGAGCTGTTGGCTGCCTGTGATGGAAAAGATGACTCTTTTGTCACTGTGTCAGTCAATTCCCTACTCTCACCTGAGAGACCAATCAATAACACAAGGATAGAGGTTTTCTCTGTGTGCTGTGTAGGCTGCTGTCAATTATGGGCTGTAAAACACCTTATTCAGAGGAATGTGTTCTGCCATGTTCCAAATTCTGTATAAATATGTCATGATGTGAGAAAGATGTATTTATAAGAGTTGTAAGTACATTTTATCCTTTTTTTTATTTATATATTCTATATTGCATGGATGGTTCAGGCAAGACTATGCTTGAACTAGTCCTTTGTCCCAGATTAAGATGCTGCTAGTTATAAATTTTGTGTCATCTTTACAGCTCACAAAAGGCACAGCTGCTCCCTTTAGCAACTGCATCATTACCTGTGCAATTACAGAGCATAAGACCCAGCGAGACTCATAACCATCCTCTATCAGGCATGTGGAATTGCATCAGGCATAGAGGACATCTTGCACCATATAGATGTTTAAACAGACAGATCACTGAACGAATAGATTATTATCTAGAGATTTTCTGCATACTGCTTATAGACATGCTGTTCTTAAGACAAGGCTAAACTGTCCTTTTAATCATTCCTCCCTCCATCACTTCTGCAGTTCCCTGATACCTGCGAGGAGTCTGCCTCTCCATTCGTCTTCATCTGCACCAACCCCCAGGAGCTGCTGGTGAAATTCCCCATGAAAGGGAAGCACAAGATCTGTAAGTTTCATGTCAGGGGAGAAAAATAGTGGCTGAAATTAGCCACAACCAACTATGGATTTCTTTCTTTCTTTCACTTCTTTGATCAGGAATCTCCTCTGCATTTGTAAACCTGCATGCATACTCAAAGATGTGAAAGCACAGTGTCTGATTACTATATTTTCATTAATAAAACAACACTACACACACACACACACACACACACACACACACACACACACACACACACACACACACACACACGTAGACTTGTACAGATTTTCTCTAAGCGCCATCTGTAAAGACTTTTGGAAAGGATTTTGCTGTCAGGTTGCCTGGGGGACAAGCCAGGCCTGGATGTGCAATGTTGTTGCTGTGTTGTGTGATTTATAATAGGACTCAAACACATTTTCCCTCTGCTGCCATAGCTGCTCCTGCAGTAAGATGTACCTGCAAGCTCTTTAGTTAATATTTCAAAACCCTCTAAAGACTTGAGAGTTTTGTTTATGCAGCTGTGCCTTCTTCAGATGTTTTCAGATCGATTGAGAATATTTTTGATAGGCTCAAGGTAGGATGCAGCAGGTACCGGACGGAACTGGATCAATGTCGACCTTGTTTGCACTTCCGTGAGTTTACCGTAAAATGATTTAGATGTTTGACTCGGGCCTAAAGTAAAGTAATAAAAACTCTTAATACTATGTTGTCAAGTATTAAAGAATCATTGCTGGTTTTTAAAAAGTCAAATAATTTTTAAAGATTTTCTATTTTAACAGTAATGCCACACTTTACTACTAAAACCCATATGGTGAATATTCAGGCATTATTGCCTGTGTTTTTTTTTTTTTAGGTGGTATTAAATTGATTATCTAGAATACATTTTTGGGCTTGATGAAACTTGCTGAGAGATTGTTACAGGCTTGCTGTCACAGGATCAGATCGCTGTGAAATATCTACCTGCATTATTGCTACTGGCAGTAGCTTGTGGTTTAAGGATCAGCAGTTTGTATTTATTAGCGAATGAATAAATGTGTCTGTCTTTACGTTCTAAATAATTTATATTGAGTTTTACTTTTACTGCAACTTGTTTCTAAGCTTATCTTTATTAGTTCATTGCATGTTTTTAAAAATACATCTCTGAGTTTAAAGCAAGGCGAGACAAGGCAGCTTTATTTGTATAGCACATTTCATACACAATTGAATGTGCTTTCCATTAGCGAGAATAGCACAAACAGTAAAATAACATGACAGCGCAGTTAACCTACACAAATATATTTTAATCAAATTAAACACACAAATTAATTTCATATTTAAGAATCAGAAGAAGACAAAGTTAAAGGGTGAGAAGTTGCAGAAGGTGCAGCATAACAAACATTCATTCAATGGCTGATGTAGCGTCACAAAATGGCCTGATTTTAAGACTCACAGGTCAGATCCTCAGCCTGGGTCACCTTGCCCTGGCTACTACTCCAATCTCCGATAGTCCTTCACAGGAGACGTAAAAGTCTGCATCTACCACTCCTTTAATCTGCAGCTGTCTGCTTATCTGACTGCTATTCCATCCACAGCAAGACGAGGACATTTCAACATTTAAAAGAATCATTTAAATAAACTCTTTTTACTGCTAGTCATCAAGGTTCATTATGTAATGGAGTTAAAGAGTTACTTTTTAATTAATGACCAGAGATATTAATGATCCAAATCTATTATGGACCCCATCTCTGGACACTGGGCTATTTAAATCAGAAGAGTGGTTCTTTTTATTACAGGGAAATTTAATACACTTTGCATGAACTGAGAGACTAGAGAAGAGAGAGAGAACTCCAAATATTTAAGCAAATTTTATTATCTAAATGATTTTAAACAGTTTAACAGGACTAACTCTAGTGATGGATGCTCATGGAATGAAATGTGAGGTGGAGTGTGTGTTGGTGCGATGTCAGTTCAGAACCTCCGTTCTGGAGAAGCGAGTCTGAGTGTGAGTTGAAATTTTGCTCCTAACTGATCAACGTTTGAACCGTGGTCAGAAAACAACATGAGACGCCATTCTGTGTCGCTCTACCTGTCATTACCCGTCATGAGACTCCCGTACAGATCAGGCTGCCAGGTCCACGGACCCTCCTCTGGTACTGGAGCCGATGAAACAGCGTCAATAGCACGACAAATCAGTCTTTGGATAGTCTCCAGGTAAAAAGCGGCAGGTGTTTCACAGGGTCAAAGGGACCCCCCCTTTGGGTCAGCGAGTTCAGCTTTTATTCTGAAGGAACCGTTGTTTTGTTGAAAACAGTGACAAGATTTCCCAGCTTGGCAGTTCTCAGCTTAAAAGTAAAAAGTACAGATGGCCGGTCCTTACTCCACTTAGCAATGATGAACTTCAGGGGATCTGGAGATCTGGCTGAATACTGAACTCAAAATGGCATTATTCTGTTTTATTAAATAACACCACAGAGATTCTGCCACGCTTCAGATGTGAAGGTTCTGATTGGATTTGCGACCGGAATGTGTCATGATTATTTATCTTGTGTATCAGGTGACTAGTGGCTAGAATAAGTAATTTACTTATTAAAACATTAATCATAACATTGTGATTTCACAGATCGGTCACATGGTTATTATTGACTAACAGTTGTTTTGATTAGCTTTATTAAAATAGAGTTCTTGGTTTAATAAATGAAAAGAAAAGAGTCTTCTCTTCTGTCTTCATCGCTGGAATGTAAACAGTTTAGAAGTGAATGCATGACCTTGACTGTTTCATGCACTCTGGCACTGTGTCAAAAGGAAACAGCTGTAAGGGTAGAAATGGCTCCTTCATCACGTTACATACCCCCCTTTTCAAGGGCACGGTGGTCCGTCCAGAGACCACCTGGTCATTGAACAAACCAGAGTTATGAAGGATCCCGACAAACAGGGTGCAATCTCACAGGAAGAGGCCAACAGTGGTGAGGTACGAACCCCACGCCGAAGAACAGTCTCGCATACTCCTCGGGAAGCACACGTCAGTAGATTATCAGATATTCCCATGGAAGCAATAATTGAAGCAGCAGCAACTTTATATCTCCACGGGTAATAATTTACATTTACGTTGTGTTATGTAATTTACATTACAATTAGAACTGAGTTTAATTACTGAAATGAATTCTTATTCTTTGGTTAATAATTATTTATGATAATCAGTAATGTTAACTATGACAAGTAATCATGTTCACTTATACACAGAAACACAGGTCACAGTAACTAGGTTAAAGGTAATTTGCACTCACATGCTCTTTTCCCATAACACCAGAACCTTCTATCTTCAGGGAGGCGTGTTTCTGAGGGTTTGTTAAAACCTTCCTTCTACATGTCAAAACCTGATTCGTTAGAAATGATAATAGCCATCTTTTAAAAGAGAACTCTCTTCATTTGCGAGTGAGTTCTTGAGAAGATGGGACAGTCGCCCACATACTCTTTAACCAACAAAGCGATTTCTGTCACGCTGGCAGAGTTGCTCTGACACAACAAAACGACACCTGCAGAACAAGCTGATGCTACGAGATTCCTTAAGAATCTGCAGATGCAAACCAATTCCACCTGTGTGCCTGCAGCATCTCTAGGACCGGAGAAGTCTGTACCATCGTTCTTCCCTACTGGACCCAGTACCCTGAGTCTGTTCAACATCCTCCTGTGACCCCCAGATCCACGACAAGAGTCGCCTGACGGTGAGGTAGTTGCCGAATGCATCTGAATGCTTTTTAATAAGAACAACTTAGCTTATTCGTAAACCAAATTCTTTTTCACCCAGAACGCGTCCTCTCTTTCAAGATGCACGTTCTGAGACATTGCATTTACCCGCAAACAAAACACACTTCACCTTAGATTCATCCAAACACGGGGTTGCTTTTTAATACCAAAGCTTTTATAAATTGTCTTTTATAAATTCTTTTTTTTTAATTGTCATGTTTAAATTGTTTAGTAATAAATTTCTTAACCTTGTTAAATTTGACTCTTGAAATAAACACAGAGTGGATGTATATTGATCACTGAACAAGCAAAGATCTTTAGATCTTCTGAATTAACGAATAACTTTTGCTATTCAATTAAATCTTTAAATAAATGTTATAATCTTTTGATTAAACATAGACCAGGCAAGTTGGTGTATGAATTTCTATCTATCTATTATATATATATATATATACACACACACACACACACACACATATATATATATATATATATCGTTGTCGTCTTCCTCCGCTTATCTGGGTCCGGGTCGCGGGGGCAGCATCCCATCTAGGGGAGCTCCAGACCGTTTTCTCCCCAGCCACCTCCACCAGCTCCTCCGGCAGGACCCCAAGGCGCTCCCGGACCAGAATGGAGATGTAACCTCTCCAACGTGTCCTGGGTCGACCCGGGGGCCTCCTGCCGGCAGGACATGCCCGAAACACCTCCCCAGGGAGGCGTCCAGGAGGCATCCTGACCAGATGCCCAAACCACCTCAACTCGACTCCTTTCGATCCAGAGGAGCAGCGGTTCTACTCCAAGTCCCTCCCGAATGTCCAAGCTCCTCACCCTATCTCTAAGGCTGAGCCCGGCCACCCTACGGAGGAAACTCATTTCAGCCACTTGTATCCGCGATCTCGTTCTTTCGGTCATTACCCAAAGCTCATGACCATAGGTGAGGATTGGGACGTAGATCGACCGGTAAATCAAGAGCCTGGCTTTCTGGCTCAGCTCCCTCTTCACCATGACAGATCGGCTCAGCGTCAGCATCACTGCAGACGCTGAACCAATCCGCCTGTCGATCTCCCAATCCCTCCTACCCTCACTCGTGAACAAGACCCTGAGATACTTAAACTTCTCCACTTGAGGTAGGACCTCTCCCCCGGCCCGTAGTTTGCAAGCAACCCGTATTCTGTACTCAGAGGGACTTAGCACAGGTGCTCTGTTTTTGGCTCCTTCACCAGCTTATGTTGATCACCAACCATCTCACAGTAATAAAAGAAATGTACTTTTCCACTTCATCTGGCAGAGCTGTTGCTTCGTTACACAATAACAACAGTTGTTTTTTCATTAGGAAGGGGAATTTTAATGGCTTTTGGGTTTTTTTTTTTTTGCAATTTGTAAAAATTACTTTCTGTTACTGCTAAGATTTATTGTTTCATTAAGCTAATTCTGCAGTCATGTTGTGGAAAATGGAAATGGAAGCCTTGATGAATAGTGTGTACCCAAATCACTGAAGCAAGGACTTCTTCCTAGAGATTGGGCCTTTATCAAGAATTAAAAACAGATTTTCCACCAGCCTTTGTGCTACTTATGGCAATCTACACTGATTAGTTATAGTAGAACAACCTAATACTAAATAGATTTCTCATTTGCCACCAAAACACCCCTGACAGATCAGGATATAATAAAATGTCTTGGAGTTCCTAAGAGTGTTTGATACTAGAACATTAGCAATAAAATGTTCGTCCCCTGTGGATTGTTGGGTTATCTCTCTGTAGATTCTGCTTGGACTTCTATCAGACTATCTTGGGAGTTTGGTGGCCTAGTGAACGCCTTATAAACGTCTTGTTTTTTGAGCCATCACTAGATTGTTTTAAACCCGAGTGATGTACTGCTGAGAAAGATACAGCATCTTAAAGTTAGCTTTGTCATCATGTTTAATGTGCCGTTGCTGTCGAATACCAGCAAGTGCTGGGATGCAGATTTGTTTTCCAATGGAATTTTGTATTCCAACAACTATGCTTGGAGCAGCAGTAGCTCAGGAGGAAGAGCGGGTTGCCCCTTAATCGGAGGATTGTGGAGCTGATTCCAGCCATCACCAGGGGTATTTTGCTGTTCAATTAAATTCAGTTCAAAGATACTTTATTAATCCCAGAGGGAAATTAGAGTCCTTGTGTCCTTGGGCAAGACACTTCTCTAGTGTAAGAGTTGGTAAATGTAGTGCTTTAAGAGCTTAATATATTACCTCTACTTATGACCAATAAGCTGTGATACTCTATATAAATATATAATATCTACCTGCTTGGTCTTTGGATGTTTAATCAGAAGATTCTAAGATTCTTTGTTTATTCAGGGATTGTAGAAAATGTCGTCTTGATTCAAGGAAAGAGTCAGGTTTATAAAAAGTAAGAATTCATTTTCCAAATAATTAAAACATGTCAAGTTAACTAATATTTACTGTGATGGATGGATCTAGGTGGATAGAATGTGATGTGTGGTGCCTATGTGTGAATATGATGTTATCAGAACTTTCCTATCTAGAAGAACTGAGTTCTGGGTGTAAAAGGGGAAAGAATTTGTTTTGTATTAAGCTATGAAGTTGATTCTTATCAAAAAGCATCAGACGCTATCTGTGTGTCTACTTCACCCTTTCTTGGAGACCCTCTTCGTGGATCTGAAGGTCAGGGAGGTCGGATGGCCTCTGGGCATCAGGGTTTGTAAAATAATCTCCACACTGACTCTCCAGTCCAGAGATGTCCTGGGTCACAACAGATGGATGGAACCATTGCGTCTAGGAGGACTCTTAAGGAGTCTGAACAATATCAGCTTTGTTCTGCAGGAACCGTTTGCTGTGTCAGCAGTAGGCAGCTTTTAGCAGGGTTTTGGCAGCTGACCAAAAATGCTCAGGGTTAAAGAGGTGTCGCTCCGGACGGCCGTTCCGAAGTGCTCTCTTAAACTGAATGCTGAGTGATGGGAAGCTGGAATGTGACTACAACTGCTGAATTCTCATTTTATGATTTACTTGGCCAATCGGCGTGTGCCATGTTAAGGGATATTACCAAGAAAACTCAGAACACCATGCCTTCTTGAGATATCAGATGCTCTGCTCTGGGGTAAAGAAATATCTGTGTGTCATGAGTTTAACTTAACTTTAATTTGTCCTTGTGTCTGGTGCAGGTGACGATTGTCTTGTCATAGCAGACATTACTGATTACCATATATATATATATATATATATATATATATATATATATATATATATATATATATATATATATCGTCCAATGTAATACTTCATTTCATTTCAATAATTCAAGCACAGATTAATGAAACATTATTATTATCCATATAACATTTGTTAATTTCATTTCTTGAATGATCAACTCACATAAGCAGTCCTCTTATTGTAGAGAGTGGGCACTCCTGTGGTGTTTTCAAAGAAGGCTTTGTTTGGGAACACAGTCTGACAACGTGTTCCCCCTGAAATGTCAAGGTTGCAATATCCTTCTGGCTTGTAGGGAGATAGAGTGTAAAATCCACTTCAGAGGATAGAATTAGGTCCACAGATGACCAGTGTCATATAGGTCAATATGTAGGTGAAAATTGACCATTTCTGGACATTACACTAGACTTGCCTGTTGGTGGTGGTCAGAGGGGTCGATGGTGCAAAATGGCAACCTCACTTCTGTTAGACCGCTGCAGGGTGGCTGTGGCTACATCGTAGCTTACCATCACCGGCAGTGTGAGAATATGAGAATGTGTGAATAATGGAAAGACGTTTGAGTGTGTAGAAAAGCTCTATATAAATCCAACCTATTATTAAAATGTATTATTACTTATTTTATTTGTAGTTAATATTATGGCTAGTCAATGGAAATATTGTTATTACATCACAAAATCTGTTTGTCATGAAGCTCAAGAAAACTTCTTTGCTCAACAGCTGCTAGAATATCATTTTAATACTTGTTTCCTTCAGTATTTTATCATTTCCTGGTGGTAATTGGAGGGACCGGTGGCACCACTGTTCAGTAGTCTCGCTTCCATCAGTGCGCCTCAAGGCAGCTGGGGCTACATTGTGGCTCATCATCACCAGCGTATGAATGTGTGGATGGCTGGTTGTGTTGTGAAGCCTTGGGGGGGGGGGCGTTAGAACACTATACAAATACAGGCCATTTACCATTTTGTGATGACATAGGAAGGACATATCTGTGGCCACATTTTCATATTAGCATCACTGGTTTCATTTGTTCCATCCATCCATTTTCTTCTGCTTATCCAGAGTCTGGTCGCAGGGGCAGCAGCCCAAGCCGAGAGGCCCAGTCCTCTCCCTAGACAATTGGGCCAGCTCCTACGGGGGAATCCTAAGACATTCCCTGGCCAGCCAAGAGACATAGTCGATCCAGCGTGCCCTGGGTCTTCCTTTAGGTCTCCTTCTGGTTGGACGTGCCCGGAAAACCTCACCTCGCTCCTCTCAATGTGGAGGAGCAGCGGGTCTACTCCAAGCCTCTCCCGGATGACCGAGTTTCTCGCCCTATCTCTAAGGGAGAGCCCAGCAAGTCTGCAGAGAAAACCCATTTTGGCCACTTGTATCTGCGATCTCGTTGTTTCTGTCACTACTAGGGTTGTCACGGTAACCGGTATAGCGGTAAACCCCGGTAAAAAAGTTGACAATAAAAATAACCGTCCAGTTTTAAAAAAACTAAATTATCTCGGTGGGTTTACCGTGGCCGCGGTTTCGGCGCTGTGACCCTTACCAGCCACCGTCGCTTCAGCTGAAGTTCCCGCGGCGCGCACACGCACTTTTTAGTTTGCAACGGCACCAAAACTTTGAAGCTGAAATAATGGCCGAAGGAGGAGACGGCAGCGCCCAGGACATCCATCAGCCCTCAAAGAAGACTAAATCAGAAGTATGGGCATATTTTGGATTTCTGAAAAATGCTGAGGGACAGTTAATAGAAGACTGCTATCCCGTTTGCAGAACGTGCAGGAAACAAGTGTCTGCAAAAGGCAGCAACACTTCGAATCTAATGGCACATCTGAGTGACCATCACCCACGTCTCTACAGCCAGTGCAAGGTAAGTTAATATTAGCATTTTAGCTTAAATGCATGACGTGAGGACTTTTGGCTGAGTGAGAATGCAACGAGTCACTATAGACTGCAGCCGCAGCGTCCTCTGCCAGCATTTAAACCGTGTCACGGACACCCTGTTGCTGGATGAAGCATCTTATTTGTTGATGATGAAGAGAAATATACAATTAGTTCCTTGTCATTGATTTGTTTACATATTCAATGCCATTTATACTTGAACATTTGGATTTGATTACATAGTGTAGTAGTTATTTTAGTAATTTGTTTAAAGTGGCTATTTATTTTAAATACATATTTTTTTAAGGTTGACTTGTACAGCGCTCAAGGCAAGTGTGGACTGGAGTTTTAGATTTTCATTTTGATAATGAAGAAAACAAGTATATGAGAAAACAAGTGGTGTTTCTTTGATTTGTTTACATATTGTTTGTTTTGAATGTTTGGATTTGTATAATTTAAACCTGCACTGACTACTGTAACATGTTCCAGAAAAATAAGCTATTTGTTCCTTTACTTGTGAAAAGTTGCACTTTTGCTAAGGCTTTGTGTTATTTTAGGTTTAATAAACACTGTTAAACCTTTTCAGAACTATTTCAGTTTGTGTAGAACAGGACTATCAATGCTTTCTGAACATATGCAACACCGTTTAAAAAATACCGCGATAATACCGAAAACCGTGATAATTTTGGTCACATTAACCGTGAGGTTAAATTTTCATACCGTGACAACCCTAGTCACTACCCAAAGCTTGTGACCATAGGTGAGGGTAGAAACGTTGATCGACCGGTAAATCGAGAGCTTCGCCTTTGGGCTCAGCTCTCTTTTCACCACGACAGATCAGTACAGCGCCTGCATGGGTTCATTTGTTGGTTAATACAATAAGGTTCTATCTCCGTCAATTTGCCTTTTGAAATAAAATGCCATGCAGGACTGGATTTCAACTCCGGTTGATCAGTCATTACCCCGTGATGGAGTCTGTGACATTTAAAATGACATACAGCCAAAGCTCATTCCTGTAAGAGCAGATGGGAATTATGGTTTATCGTTACATCCTGTGAGTATTTGTATCTGTGTCTTCCTCTGTGTAAGATGAAGGTCAGTCTGGGCGTAAAAAGCTAATTGGCTCTCTGCCATGTGCACACATTTTCTTGTGCTGTTAGTTATGGTTTGACATCCCTGCAGTTTAACACCTCACATTTTCTCTATGAAGTGGCTATGTACAGTCAGCTAGAAGAGTGAAACACAAATCTTATATTAGTACGCTTAGATGCTTAAGCGTTCTGTGCTCGGTTACCAGCTACAGTGCACTGTCCAAACCTAAAAAAGCAAACGCATGGAATTATTTACAATACTAATTATGCGCCTCTGTAGGCTGCAACTATTTTTCCATGTGAATTAGGGCAGGTCACAGCTCATTATCTTACTCCATGCAGGTATCCCTGACTGAAAGCAATGGGCCCCCCGCTGAAGCTGAAACCAGTTGGATACAGCACGGTTAGCCAGCTAACATCATTAATTTAAAAACCACTGTAATATTTGGATAACAGAGCCTGTAGACCTGCAGAGACATGAGAATGTGAAACACAATGCCAAGAACTTAACCAAGCTGAAGTTAAACGGTGCTTTATAAAAAGAAGCTCTTTAAATCCACAGATAAAACAACATATAGGTGCTGATGTTGAGCCTGAAGTTGATACTTAATATTTTAGAGAGCAACAAGCTGGGAATTATGTTTGACCTTTCTTTTATGATGCATCCAAAGAATGAACGCCCAAGCAGAAAGAGTGTATAGACAGCATAATGTTCCCTGAGTTAAGCACATGGCTTCAAGCATCAGGGTGTAACTTGTGATCCTTGTACAAGCACCCCTATATATATTAGACAGAATGAGTGGATTGATCTTAGAAATGTGATGGTTTAGAATCAGCCAACACATTTCAGAGCGAACATGTTTCATTTGAACAGCAGATTACTTTTGTTCCATCTTGCAACCATTTGTTGGCATCAGAGAGTACTGGCTTAGGCTCACTGAGCTGAAAATGGTTCCAGGAGTTAAGTCGTCCATTTTGTGGTTTGTTTTTGTTCTATAGGACTTCATCTGCTTTTATATGATTGGCTGGAAACCAAAAACATGTTTCCAGAGGAATTTAAGAATAAATTAATCTCTGTAATCAGACGCACACTTGCTACAGATGATCCTAAAAATGAACTGTATGTATTTGAAACAAATTACAAAGTTATTTGTTAAAGTTGCCAGCTTTTAAGGACTAAACACACTTTACTACCTCATTAGCCCACTCTGATTTAAATGTATGATTCCTGTGAACATTTGAAGTCAATGAGCTGCTGGTGCATCATTGCCTTATCTTACGCTGTTGTGATTAGTCACACTGATCTCACTGAAGGCTCTTTTGCAGATACAGCTAACTGTTCTGTTAAATTGTCGAGCTACAAGAAAGGAAGTCGAGGATATAATTAGTACCATAAGACGTTCAGCTTTTGCAGCATGTCATGAAGGGACTTTAAAAAATCTCTTGAATCATGTCAGTCTAATCTCAATATTGCCTGAGATTTATATTGCTGAAATTACCTTATTGGTTACTTATAGAAAACAGTTTTCAAAAGTTTTGGGTTTGTCAAGTAAATTAGCTTTAAGTCGTTTTAAATTTCCTTTTCATGTTGTTTTTGTGTTCTTGGTCAGGTGTCTCAATCCACGATCATTATAATAATAAATAAAGAGATAAATAAGGACACAGATTATTGAAGACTTTCCCAGTTTTGCAGTTGCAGTGAGGATTTATCCGTTTTCTTTCCTTACAACAAAATAATCGTAGGGATCCAGACGTTTGAAAGTCAAATTTTTCATGAGTGAAGGATCCAGGGCTTTCTGTTGAATAGGAATAAATGTCTCCCCAGCAGATTTTTGAAAAAACATAGTCAAATCGACGTCATCCTTGAGCTCATACGGGCTTTTAATAACTTTAATTTACTCTTCAACACAGACTTTAAGCTTTTCTCTAAACCTCCTCTTGTCTTTCCACTGGATGTGTTAACAAGTAGCGTAATAAACGTGTTCCTGCAAGCCCCTTCCAACTGGGAGTGTTTCAGACGCAAAACGACAATTCGTGTTTGACTTCCTCTCTGACCCGATCTGAAATGTGGAGTTTGATGTGTTCTGGAAGCGTAGAGCTTAAAAATGTATACTCAAAATGTAAGCAATGCATCCCTGCACTTCTGAGACACGTTTAAAACGTGACTTTGTGGCCGATGGAAAGGCACTCTACTACACTCCACTATAATGATGGCTAACTGCTTTGTGGCCTATTCGCACCTGGTAGAAATTTGGAAAGGTGGATAAGTCTGCTACAAAAATACACAGAAAAGTGGAAAGAAGGCATGGAGCACGTGGAAGAGGACAAGGATGTCATGTTTTTATACGCTGCACAAGAGTTAAGTTTAGGGTAGAAGTGAAGTTGTGGCATCCCCATTTTAATAAGGAGACACTCGATGCTCAAAAGGGTTCGACTGGCTATAGACCTAATGGTCGCTAGTCATTCTCAGTCACTAAAGACAAAGGTTTGACGTACCTTTCTTTTTATCCTAAAGGCTAGTGTGCAATGCCTTCTTAGATTTTTGATTGATGAACAATTGTAGTTAAAACATGACTTATGCTGAAATTTCAAGTTAAAATGTCATCGTCATCGTCGTCTTCCTCCTCTTATCTGGGTCCGGGTCGCGGGGGCAGCATCCCAACTAGGGAGCTCCAGACCATCCTCTCCCCGGCCACCTCCACCAGTTCTTCCGGCAGGACCCCAAGGTGTTCCCGGACCAGATTGTCCGTGTCCTGGGTCGACCCGGGAGCCTCCTGCGGGCAGGACATGCCCGAAACACCTCCCCAGGGAGGCGTCCAGGAGGCATCTTGACCTGATGCCCAAACCACATCAACTGACTCCTTTCAATCCGGAGGAGCAGCAGTTCTACTCCAAGTCCCTCCCGAATGTCCGAGCTCCTCACTCTATCTCTTAAGGCTGAGCCTGGCCACCCTATGGAGGAAACTCATTTCCGCTGTTTGTATCCGCGATCTCGTCCTTTCGGTCACTACCCAAAGCTCATGACCATAGGTGAGGATTGGGACGTAGATCGACCGGTAAATCGAGAGCCTGGCTTTCTGGCTCAGCTCCCTCTTCACCACGACAGATCGGCTCAGCGTCAGCATCACTGCAGACACTGAACCAATCCGCCTGTCGATCTCCCAATCCCTCCTACCCTCACTCATGAACAAGACCCTGAGATACTTAAACTCCTCCACTTGAGGTAGGACCTCTCTCCCAACCCGGAGTTGGCAAGTCACCCTTTTCCGGTCGAGAAATTTTAACACAGTTAAAATGGTTTATTTGAAATATAGTGAAAGTTAATGGAAAACCTTTACTTACCACCGTGGTCGGAAGGCCACTTCCGCGGTTTTACGGCTTCTAGGAGGAGCAACGCCAAGGCCAGTCATAGCTCAGAAAAGCTAGGATATGTATTAAATTGAGGGAAATTTGGTTTTCCAACTGCTCTATTTGGGTGCAAAAGCTGGACTAGAAGTAGTCCATGTCGATTTGACTTAAATGGGACTAAGGCAATAATTAAATTTTATGACACTGCATATATAAACATACTCAGTGTTTTACCTTGTTCCTTCAAAATACAGAACAGTACTAACCCAGAAATGGGCCGATACCTTTACATTTTTATCATCATACTTTTGGTTATTCCTCTAGTCGTTACGTTTATTAATTGTTCCATCACATAGTTCAGTAATTATTAGTGAATGGGGTTGTGTGTTGATGCAAAAGGACCTGTATATTATAGCTGTATTGCATATCAAGTTGGATTATTCAATAGTGACTCAGTAATTGTTATTGTATTGTATTAAAAATGCAAATCATTGAAATTCAACACACAACATATCAAATCTCATTTAGGCAATTGCTTAAAGCAGATATCTTTGTTTACCTGTTTCAGTGTTAAAACCATATGCTCAGTGACTATCGAGTATATGATGCAAACACTTGATTCACTTTGTTTGTTATGCATTCAACATCGTATTCATTGAACACATACCACTCCCAGTTCTCTGAAATGTATTTTGCATTTCTCACGCATTCATTATTGAGCTGTTGCAATATGCATGTCTTTTTTCCCTCGGCACCACATATGGAAATAGCATAATATATTCCCTATGAAAATATTGCAGTTCTAACCATCAGCTGCACTGTTACCTTGTGATTACCTCTTTTGTTTTATGTGTGAAATCATGGCTCATGGCACCATGGGATTGCAAATAAAGAAAGCCAATTACCTAACAAATGTCCATTTTTCTCCTAAGGTGGTCAATTTTTTCTTCCTCTTTTCTCCCCTGTGCTCTTCTATCATCCACTGCTAGGATAATGAAAGAGGTTAGAGAATCGGAAGTCCTTTTTTGGTTATTTATTCATGGATTTTCCATTTAATATTCATGTCTTTTTCAGGACTATCTGGATGGAAGCGTAGAATTTGCTACTTGGAGGTGGCAGAGGCCAAAAATCAGGTTTCAGCTCCAATGAGCCCAGTGGATGAAGGGAAAGCAGAGATATAGAGAGGGAATGAGAGAGTGTGGTTTCATGTGTTCTCTAGTAAATGAGAGGCAGGCCTTGAAGGTGACAGGCTGTGTTTATTACTGATCTGTCAGTCGGTTAATGGGGAGAGGAGAGGAGAAAAGAGAGGAGTGAGCTGAGCTGTGCTGTTGAGCAGAGAGCAGAGCACACAAGTATGGGAGCCAAAAAGAGCCCCAAGCAATAAACTTCCCCTTGCTCGAGCTGCATGTCCTTACAGCTCCAGTGATAGCACACATGTTTGCCAAATCAGCAGCTATAAAAACAGTGTTATGTTGTATTGGTATAAAATAAACTTTTTTTTAATTAAGAAACATTTACAGTAGAGTACCAGTTCTTGTTTATCTCCTGTACGTTCCTAAGCCCAAAAGGATTTTGACGTGGTGATTCTATTTAATTGATCAATTACCTCATAATTAAATAAAGACAACGATGTTGCAGAGGGGTACCAAGCCCTCTGATACGGGCTGTTAGTTCGCTGTATGACCGGTGACAGAGCTTCATCTGTATTGCTGGCAGTAAGTCGGGCTCATTCCCAGTGAGAGTTGGATTCCGCCAAGGCTGCCCTTTGTCACCCATTCTTTTCATAACCCTTTTGGACAGGATTTCTAGGCGCAGACAAGTTGTGGAGGGCATCCGTTTTGGTGGCCTGAGGATCAGTCTCTGCTTTTTGCAGACGATGTGGTCCTGGTGGCTTCATCAGAATGTGATCTTCAGCTTTCGCTGGAGCGGTTCGCAGCCGAGTGTGAAGCAGCTGGGATGAGAATCAGCTCCTCTAAATCTGAGACCATGGTCTTGATTCGGAAAAGGGTAGAATGCCTTCTCCGGGTCAGTGATGAGGTCCTGCCCCAAGTGGAGGAGTTAAAGTATCTCGGGGTCTTGTTCATGAGTGAAGGAAAACTGGAGCGTGAGATCGATAGGCGGATTGGTGCAGCATCTGCAGCAATGAGGGCATTGTACTGGTCTGTTGTGGTGAAGAAAGAGCTGAGTCAGAAGGCGAAGCTCTCAATTTACGGGTCGATCTACGTTCCTACCCTCACCTATAGTCATGAGCTTTGGGTAGTGACCGAAAGAACGAGATCGCAGATACAAGCGGCCGAAATGAGTTTTCTCCAAAGAGTGGCTGGGCTCTCCCTTAGAGATTGGGTGAGAAGCTCGGTCATTCGGGAGGGGCTCGGAGTAGACCCGCTGCTCCTCTACATCGAGAGGAGCCATTTGAGGTGGCTCGGGTATCTGGTCAGGATGCCTCCGGGACACCTCCCTAGAGCCCTGCACTGAAGCCCTAGGCCCTTGGGTCGGCCCGGCCCGACCGCCCTCGGGCCGGGCTTCGGGCCAACGACTGTGTAATTACCTCGGACACGGGCCGGGCCGGGTACCTTTATCTTTAATCGAATTCATTTTTAAAAATTGAAACACTTAAACCAGGGGTCGGCAACCTGTTCCCATCAAAGAGCCATTATTACCCATTTCCCACAGTAAAGAAAACACTGGGAGCCACAGCAGCTGTGGCGTTGTGGGCGGGGTCTACCCTCAGACAGCTGAGAGCTGCTCACAGCAGGTGACAGCAGCCAGTACCGGTCGCTCGTGTACGTCAAAGTTATCTTTCATAAAAAGATAATCAATAAAACGATTTATATAAAGTGGATCCAGAAGTTGTAGCCCGTCTCTGCCTACAGTATTTTGATATTTTTCACCCTGTTGATGGTTTTACTGAGCAGGTGCCACTTTTGTCATACGTTTCTTTTTAAAACATGTTTAGACTGTTCAGAATACAAATCCAGGCTCTGTCACGTTTGATTGTTGTAATTAAACTTTGTAGGTGGGGAAGGTCAGAAAAGGGTCAGATCAATTTGTTTTTCCCTCATTTACAGTGACAGAGATAAGGGCGCAGTGTGCCTGGCTCTGGTGTTAATCAAGTTTAATTTTATCTATTTTCACAAGAAAACAGAACAGTTAAAAGCAGGGCTTGTGTTGACCGGACAGTTCCCGTATTTGACCGTTTATTTTGACGAAGAAAGAATAGAAAGAATTACCCCGACGCATGCAGCTCATCTCCACCTCCTACCAACAATCTATCAGCTGACACCTTTGCCTCATTCTTCACTGACAAAGAGGCAGCGATAAGAAAACAGTTTACTCAACTGGCCACTCCTGAACATTCACTACCACAATCTCCTTCAAGCCCAACCATCTCAGGCCCTACTGCTTCATTTTCCTCTTTTTCCCCTGTCACTGAGAACTGTGTGTCCAAGCTTCTCACGTGCAGCCACCCTACTACATGCCCACTTGACCCCATTCCGACTAAGCTGCTCCAAGCTATTGCTCCTACAGTAGCCGCAGCAGTCACACATGTGATCAATGCATCACTGACATCCGGTACATTTCCCATCTCTCTCAAGCATGCTCCGGTTAAACCGCTGCTAAAAAAAAACCCATCTCTTCCTCCAAATCATGTGGAGAACTACTGACCTATCTCTCTCCTCCCTTTTCTGTCCAAAATCATTGAAAGGGTGGCATTCAAGCAGATCACAGAATACCTCTCACAAAACTGTCTGCTTGACCCTTACCAATATGGGTCCAAAAAGGGCCACTCCACTGAAACTGCTCTGTTAGCTGTGACTGAATCCATAAAAGAAGCTAGAGCGACAGGCAAATCCTCAGTGCTTATCCTGCTCGACTTATCGGCAGCATTTGACACTGTCAACCATGGCTTCCTTTTGTCCGCACTCTCTACCATGGGCATCACAGAGAAAGCACACGCCTGGTTTGAATCGTACCTCACAGGACGATCATTCAGCGTATCTTGGCTTGGACAGTCCTCTACCGTGCACCATATTGCCACAGGAGTCCCCCAGGGCTCTGTACTAGGACCTCTTCTCTTTGCCATACACACCACCTCACTGGGTGAGATCATTCGATCACATGGCTTCTCCTACCACTGCTATGCAGACGACACCCAGCTCTATCTGTCATTTCCACCGGACGACAACACTGTCTCAGCACGAATATCAAACTGTCTCTCTGACATATCAAAATGGATGAAATCCCACCATCTCCAACTCAACCTCTCTAAAACTGAACTACTTGTCATCCCAGCAAAACCATCCATACTGCACAATATCTCAATCCAGAATGACTTCCTATCTCTGGCTCCTTCAAAGGCAGTTCAAAATCTGGGTGTTGTGATGGATGAACACCTGGCCTTTAAACATCATGTTGCCTCTGTTGCCCGTTCATGCTGCTTTGCGCTGTATAACATACGAAAGATCAGACCATACCTAACAACATGCCACCCAGCTCCTGGTGCAATCTACTGTCATCTCCCGCCTCGATTACTGCAATGTCCTTCTAACTGGTCTTCCAGGCTGTACTGTGAGACCTCTTCAAATGGTCCAGAACGCAGTGGCGCGTCTGGTCTTCAATCAGCCTAAAAGAGCACACGTCACCCCTCTGTTCACTGAGCTCCACTGGCTACCGCTAGCAGCACGCATCAAATTCAAATTGCTAACACTAGCATACAAAGTCCAAGACGGTACGGCTCCCATCTACCTGAGTCCTCTTGCAAAGGCTTACGTCTCGGCCCGGCCACTCCGGTCATCACAGGATTGTCGGCTAGCAGTGCCTACACCACGCTCAGGACATTCCAGACTTTTCTCATGCATCGTTCCACAAATGTGGAATAACCTTCCAAGCACTACCAGAACTGCGGCTTCCTTTTCAATTTTCAAGAGACTCCTGAAGACCCTGCTCTTCAGAGAGCATCTTCTTAACTAGCACCTTGCCTGCACCCGTCCCCCCTCTCTACTGTCCACTCCTTGTTCCCTCCTCTCCATGACTGATGTCAATGATTGTTGTTGTTATTGTTGTTGTTAGCCTCAAGGGCAAAATGCCAATTATCACTTGTAAGTCACTTTGGACAAAAGCGTCTGCTAAATACATAAACATAAACAGACGAACTGACATTTTATTCTACGCACATCGCAGATGTAGCTAAATCACTCAAGAAAAGATTCCCATCTGAACATCTGAGCTGGACACTGCTCAGCGCAGCTCGCTATCAGCGTGTACTACATAAGGTACACAGCAAGCTGAAGATGTGGAGAGGGGCTTGGAGCGCGTAACCAGAGTGCATGCGGGAAGATTCCTCCGACTGAATTCAGTTGGAGGACTCTTCCCGCTGATCTGAATCTGATGCGGCTCTCTGTGCTTGTAAAATAATGAATGGATATTTAAATAAAATGCCTTATATTTTACTGAATTAATTTTATATCTGTAAGTCAATTCTATGTAAAGATTGTCTGCGTAAACCTGAACAGGCCCAACCCGGTCTTACTGTGAGACCGGGTTGATGGGTCACGCTTGTGCGTAATCATATGCGCTTTCTGAGCTGAAGAGGATGTGAGATTCTGGGCTTCTCTTCAGACGGCTCCTGGATGTGTCACCACATTGGAGACAGGAACAAGCACTTTTCAGCCAAAGTTTAATCATCAGGGAACATTTTCTAAGTGACAAGTCTCTCTGAGAGACAGGGTTTGGAAAACACTCGCTTCAGTGGGAGGAATCTTCCCGCATGCGCTCTGGTTCTGCGACGCGCTCCAAGCCAATCTCCACAACTTCAGCACGCTGAGCAGTGTCCAGCTCAGATGTTCAGATGGGAATCTTTTCTTGGGTGATTTAGCAACATCTGCGATGTGCGTAACGAATAAAATGTCAGTTTGTCTGCATGCGTCGGGGTAATTCTTTCTATTCTTTCTCCGTCAAATTAAACGGTCAAATATGGCAACTTTGTGGTCAACACAACACAAGCCCTGCTTTTGACTGTTCTGTTTTCTTGTGAAAATTGTTGGAAAGAGATTAAATTTAACTTGGTTACCACCAGAGCCAGTGCGCCTTCATCTCCGTGACGGTAAATGAGGGAAAAATAAATTGATTGGATCCTGCACGTCTTTTAACACATTGGTCAGGATTGACGCACTTTGTTTTTATTTAGTTGGTTAAAAAAAAGTCGGGCTCGGGTCGGGCCAGAGAATCCTGAAAACCTTTTTGTACCGGGTCGGGCTGGGGCTCCATCCCCTCGGGCCGGGCTGGACACGGGCTCAGATTTTAGGCCCGTGCAGGGCTCTACACCTCCCTGGTGAGGTTTTCCGGGCACGTCCAACCGGGAGGAGACCTAAAGTTTCACCCAGGACAGTGGAGGGACTCTGTCTCTCACCTGGCCAGAGAACATCTTGGTATTCCCCCGGAGGAGCTGGCCCAAGTGGCTGGAGAGAGGTAAGTCAGGGCCTCTCGCCTTAGGCTACTGCCCCCGCGACCCGACTCTGGATGTATGTATGTATGTATGTTTGTTTGTTTGTTGCAGAGGTACTTCCAGGGCTTCACCACTACCAGTATTGGTTTGGTACTATGTACTCTTACTTGTAAAAGTATGCCATTACCACAGAACAAATACCATTTCAAACGTCAGTTTTTGGAGTCGTATTTCCTGATATTTGGACATCTCACCTCTGATTGGATAACAGCAATGCGTCTCTACCACCTCTGACTTCTTTGCAACTTTGATGTTTTATCTCCACAAATAACACAAGCCTGAAGGAGTTCTTCTGTGTGGTGGAGTTGCTAATGCTAATGGTTAGCCTCTACTAGCTGAAACATTCTCTGCTGTTGAATCCCTGAACTTTAAAGGTGATGTCCGGATTATTTCTTTTATCTGATGTAGGGATGGGTACCTTTGACATTTGAATCAGTCCCGTACTAATTCCCGGTATCTACGAATCGATACCGGTACTTAACGGTACCAATTTTCGATACTTTTGAGTGTTTATTATTTTAATTCTCTTTTATAATTAAATGTATATTTTTCTCAATATATAACAATATTTGATAAATATCACGATTAAATAACATTCAACTGTTTGTATTAACATCGTCCTTGTAGTTTTATAAGCTGATAATAAAACTGAAGCAAACATCTTTACTGTGAACTAAATTTACTGTGTATCTTCATTCCTTTTGCCGTCTTTTTTCATTTGATTTTTCCTACTGGGAAGTTAGAATTTCCGAGGAGAAAGCGAACGCACCATTAGCTGATAACAACGGTGGCAATGGAAGCTAACATATCAAGCTAACGTTATCTTAAACAGTTTATTTAACTGCTGGAGCAGATTAAAACGATGATGCCTCACACTTAGATCGTTGTCGCTGGTTTCATCTTCACCCAATCACCCGTCACATTTAGTAAAGTGAAGCCAAACTTTAGAGCGCGTTCATGTTCTAGTCGGAAAATCTGAGTTCCGAGGAGAAAGCGAACGCACCATTAGCGAAACGGAAGTTAACATATCAAGGTAACGTTATCTTAAACATTTTATTTACCTACCGGAGCAGATTAAGATGAGGATGTCTCACTTAGATCGTTGTTACCCATCACATTTAGTGAAGTGGACTCAAGCGTTAGCGTGCGTTCTTTCTTTTCATGTTCAGTCTGCATGACAAGTTCAGAGTGACCGATTATAATCAGCACCAAATTTCAGCAGTTAGAAGTTACCCGCAGCACAGCTGAGCTTCAGACGGCAGGTTTTGGAGTCTCGTTTCCTGATATTTGGTAATCTCGCCTCGGATTGGATAACAGCTGTTTTTGCTGCTTGTGTCTCTCCACGTGCTTTGTTAAAAGGAACTCTGGCTATGAGGACATGTATACCCCAATAAGCCACAATTTTTCTGTTGTACCAAACTATGTTGTTAGAAACACACAAAATATTGCTGTTTATTTATAAATCTATTATATTTAGTACATTTTTGGACATACATAAGATGCCATGTTTTCTGCATGCAATGCACTCTGAGGGTGATGCCGTATATTGATTGCGCTTGGAAGAATAGCTGCTGACACGTGTTTATGTACGCGCTCACTGTGTTAATAGTCATCGTCATCTTCCTCTGCTTGTCCGGGTTGCGGGGGCAGCATCCCAACTAGAGAGCTCCAGACTGTCCTGTCCCCAGCCACCTCCACCAGTTCCTCCGGCAGAACCCCAAGGCATTCCCGGACCAGATTGGAGATGTAACCTCTCCAACGTGTCCTGTGTCGACCCGGGGGCCTCCTGCCGGCAGGACATGCCCGAAACACCTCCCCAGGGAGGCGTCCAGGAGGCATCCTGACCAGATGCCCAAACCACATCAACTGACTCCTTTCGATCCGGAGGAGCAGCGGTTCTACTCCAAGTCCCTCCCGAATGTCAGACCTGCTCATCCTATCTCTAAGGCTGAGCCTGGCCACCCTACGGAGGAAACTCATTTCAGCCGCTTGTATCCGCAATCTCGTTCTTTCGGTCATTACCCAAAGCTCATGGCCATAGGTGAGGATTGGGACGTAGATCGACCGGTAAATCAAGAGCCTGGCTTTCTGGCTCAGCTCCCTCTTCACCATGACAGATCAGCTCAACGTCTGCATCACTGCAGACGCTGAACCAATCCGCCTGTTGATCTCCCAATCCCTCCTACCCTCACTCGTGAACAAGACCCTGAGATACATATGGGCCATTCCCATCTGTACCGGGTCGGCCCGGGCCGGGTAGCCCCAGTCGGCCCCAGCCTGGCCCGGTCGATTCCACACATCCTTGCCTTAAGCCCATGTGGGCTTATTCTACCCACCAATCAGAGGCTTGCTCTAATGGAAGGTGTGAATTTGCTGTCAGCAGTGGGTGTGTTGGCCCTGGTCGGCCTGAAGCAGACCCCCTCGAGAAGAGGGCTGAGAATGAGTCTTGGTTGGCCCGGAAAAATACCAGGCCACCCAGATATGTAAACAACCTACACTACCCAGCCCGGGCCGACCCGGTACAGATGGGAATGGCCCATTAAACTCCTCCACTTGAGGTAGGACCTCTCCCCCGACCCGTAGTTTGCAAGCCACCCTTTTCTGGTCGAGAACCATGGCCTCAGATTTGGAGGTGCTGATCCTCATCCCAGCCGCTTCACACTCGGCCGTGAACCTACCCAGCAAGAGCTGAATGTTAGAGCTGGATGAAGCTAGGAGGACCATATAATCCACAAAAAGCAGAGACAAGATTCTCCTGCCACCAAACTCGACACACTCCACACAACGGTTGCGCCTAGAAGTTCTGTCCATAAAGGTTATGAACAGAACCGATGACAAAGGACAGCCCTGGCGGAGTCCAACCCTCACTGGGAACAGGTCAGACTTACTACCGGCTATGCAGACCAAACTCACGCTCCTCTGGTAAAGGGACTGAATGGCCCTTAACAAAAGGCCACCCACCCCATACTCCTGGAACATCCCCCACAGGGTGCCCCTGAGGACACGGTCATAAGCCTTCTCCAAATCCACAAACACATGTGGATTGATTGGGCAAACTCCCGTGCCCCCTCCATCACCCTTGCAAGGTATAGAGCTGGTCTACAGTTCCACGGCCAGGACAAAAACCACATTGCTCCTCCTCAATCTGAGATTCAACTATCGATCGGACCCTCCTCTCCAGTACCTTGGGGTAGACCTTTCCAGGGAGGCTGAGGAGTGTGATCCCCCTATAGTTGGAACACACCCTCCGGTCACCCTTCTTAAAGATGGGGACCACCACCCCGGTCTGCCACTCCACAGGAACTGCCCCCGATGACCACGCAATGTTGCAGAGACGTGTCAACCACGACAGCCCTACCACATCCACAGCCCCGAGACACCCAGGACGAATCTCATCCACCCCCGGGGCTCCACCGCTGTGCAGCTGCCTGACCACCCCAGCAACTTCTGCCCCAGAGACTGGACAGCCCAGTCTCCCGGCTCTGGCTCCCTCTTGGAATGCACGCAGGCGGGACAGAGGAGCTCCTCTTAAGTATTCCTTCCACCGCCTGACTATAGCCCCAGTTGACGTTGGCAGCTCCCCATCCCCACTGTAAACAGTGTGAGCGAGTTGCTGCGTCCCTCTCCTGAGGCGCCGGACAGGTTGCCTGAACCTCTTTGGTGCCGATTGATAGTCTTTCTCCATGACCTCACCAAACTCCTCCCACGCCCGAGATTTTGCCTTGGCAACTGCCACTGCTGCACCCCACTTGGCTATCCGGTACCCGTCTGCTGCCTCCGGAGACCCACAGACCAGCCACGCCCTGTAGGCCTCCTTCTTCAGCCTGACGGCTCCCTGAACCTCTGGTGTCCATCAGCGGGTACAGCGGTTGCCACCACGACTGGCACCGGTCACCTTGTGACCACAGCTAGCAACAGCTGCCTCAACAATCGCAGAGTGGAACAAGGTCCACTCGGAGTCGATGTCCCCCACTGCTCTCGGGACACGGTCAAAGCTCTGCCGGAGGTGGGAGTTGAAGACCGTTCCGACAGGTTCTTCTGCCAAGCGTTCCCAGCAGACCCTCACTATGCGTTTGGGTCTGCCAGGTCTACGCGGCATCTTCCCCTGCCATCTGATCCAACTCAACACCAGGTGGTGATCAGTTGACTGCTCCACTCCTCTATTTACTCGGGTGTCCAAAACATACGGCCAGATGATACAACTACAAAGTCTATTATTGACCTGAGACCTAGGCTGCCCTGGTACCAAGTGTACCGATGGGCATCCTTATGTTCGATCATGGTGTTCGTTATGGCCAAACTGCGGCTTGCACAGAAGTCCAATAATGAAGCACCACTCAAGTTCAGATCAGGCGGGCCCTTCTTCCCAATCACACCCCTCCAGGTCATGCTGTCATTGCCCACATGAGCATTGAAGTCCCCCAGCAGGACAATGGAGTCCCCTGATGGAGCACTATCTAGCACTTGTCCCAGGGACTCCAAAAAGGGTGGGTAATCTGAACTGATATTTGGCGCATAAGCACAAACAACAGTCCGGACCCGTTCCCCGACCCGAAGGCGCAGGGAAGCTACCCTCTCGTCCCCCGGGGTAAACCCCAACACACAGGCAGAGAGTCTCGGGGCTAACAAAAAGCCAACCCCAGCCCTCCGCCTCTCACCCGGAGCAACTCCAGCAAAGGAGAGTGTCCAACCCCTCTCAAGGACTTGGATTCCAGAGTCAATGCTATGGTCGAGGTGAGTTCTACTATATCTAGCCAGTACCACTCAACCTCTGCCACAAGCTCCTGCTCCTTCCCCACCAGCGAGGTGACGTTCCATGGCCCAATAACCAGTTTCCTTGTCCGGGGATCAGACCGCCAAGGTTCCCGCCTCGGTCTGCCACCTGATCCACACTGCACCAGACCCTTCATGTTCCTCCTGCAGGTGGTGGGTCCACAGTTGGATGAGCCCATGTATCCGGTTCGGGCTGGGCCCGGCCGGGCCCCATGTGCGACAGCCTGGCCACCAGGTGCTCGCTCACGGGCCCCAACTCCAGGCCTGGCTCCAGGGTGGGACCCCGGTAACCCTCCGGGCCGGGTACTCCAACTCTGTGTTTTTACATCCATGAAAGATCTTCTGAACCGTTCTTTGTCTCACCCTTCACCTAAGACCCATTTGTCATTGGAGACCCTACCAGGGGAACAAAGTGTGCCAGACAACATAGCTCCTAGGATCATTAGGGCACTGATACTCCTCCACCACGATAAGGTGACGGTTCAAGGAGGAGTATTAATAATTAAGTAAAATGCCGCATTGTGCTGCTTTTGGATGTAATTTCCAGTCAGAGATCAACAATGAGAGTGATGTGAGTTTACATAGCTTTCCCACTGGCAAGAAGAGGAGAAAGCAGTGGGAAGATGCCTGTGGACAGACACAACTTCCCAAAGATCCGCGGCTGTGTTCCCAACATTTTTCTCCTGATGCGTTTGAGGCTTATAGTCGACTACAACTACTTAAAGAGCTCACTGGAGTGGCTGGGTATAAGAGAAGGCGGAAACTAAATGCTTTACCAACAATTTTCCCACACAAGGAGCCTAAACGCCCTCGGAGAGACGAGAGACGCTGGACGCTCTCCTGAGCCGACAACCCGCTCCTGCAGCTGCCGCTTCTGTCATGTTCAGCGAACCATCGGACATGCCACTCGTCACGGATGAAGCTGAACATTCACCTCTCCCGTCAGTAAAACAAGCAGTAAGTGTAGCAAGACAGTGTTCTCCAAGTATAAAATATCTGCAAAAATGATTAAAGTCATTTCACTGAATTTCCTAATCATCTATAAAGCACACGACAGCTCTGGATGCTAATATTCTCCAAAATCATTCATAATTGAATACGTTTGATCACACGATAGCTTACCGTTAACTTCTGCTGACAAAAATGTGAGCTCTTGACAACAAACACTCTCCCTCTCAGTTACCATGGAGACGTATTTGCCGCACACGCACCACCGGTTTTGTCTTGCACTCGCTTCATCCCGCCCTTCTTGCTCTTCATTTTGATGCTCGTTTTGTGAAACATCGTCAGTGATGTCCTCATTAATGTTTCACTCTGGTTCAAATTGAAAAGGCTGAACAGGTGATATGTTGATGTCGCTGAACAGTAACTACAGGGTCCCAGAGCCGGTCGGGGCCACCGAGGTACAACCATATGACGTCACTACCCAGAGTGCATTGCGGAGCTAGCAACAATGGCGACGTATGAGTTAGAATATTTTTTACAAATTTTATAAAAATGAAGACATTAAGAAGGTTTTTTTATACCACTTTAATATAACTGATACTAACATTTATCTTTTAAGAACCACAAAGTTTTGCAACCTGGGTTCCTTTTAAACACAAAAGTCAGAAAATGGCTGGCATAAGCTGTATGCCTATTAGGGCCTTGGTGCAAAAATGTTTTTCTTTCTGTTGCTGTGAGACAGACATGCTTCGCTTGAGAGGTTTGCAGCATTTGATTAAGCTTAGAGGTTTTATCAGCTGCCCTTGGTAATGAAATCTCCTTGCTTTCTCTCTCACAAAAGGGTGAAAAGGCTGTGTAAAGACTTTGCTCCCTGTTGTAGCAATGGATTTTTCTTTACTTATCTTAAACTGAGGAAAGTTGCCTTTATCAGTGGCTATTACAAAGGCCTATCAATCAGAATTGAATGTGCCACTGCTATTTGAGTTCACTGCATGAGAGAAATCCTTTTTAGAGATAAACAGGTAGAATTGTTTAGTCATTACTTGTAACAATAGTGTTAAAATGTTTGTTTACACATTAACTGCAGCAGCTTTTTAGCAGTTATTGTAGTTTTTTGTGTACTTAAGGATTTTAAACCAACTACACCAATGGTCTAGTTCAACAAAAATATGTTGCTTTTATTCTTTATTTCAACATGACTCTGTTAACTGAGAAGGTTAGATTCTATAGCCTGCCCTGGTCGTGTTTTTTTCAATTTCTCACATAGTTTCTGAGAGGGGGGGTTCATTCATTGTCTGTGTCCTAAATCCCAATGGAGTAATCAATCTTTGCCTGCACAGAGGAGGGTGTGCAGACAGATGTGCTTTGCAATGTGATCAATGCCCTTGATTAGTGAGAGATTACTTTTGTCTCCGTGTTTGTGTATGTGCTCTGCTGATTGGTGGACATATAGTTTTCACAAGTGCAGTTTAGATTGCTGCTTTGATTTTGTTCATTTGTCAGGCTGGGATCTGAGAATCAATAAGTGGATTATTTGCACAGTTCAAGTAGCTGCTCGATGTGAGTATGTTAAACTAGACCTGACCAATGAATTACTTATGCTATTTTAAAAAGTGTGAGTGGATGCTGGCCCACTCGCCTGTCAAGTGAATTTCACACTAACGTCTGAAATGTCATTTAAAAAAAACTGAGCCCCTTAGCTGGACATACTTTATTTTTACTGTGCGAGTGTAGGCTTGCAGTCCTATGTGTTTTCATAGTTTGACAGTTTTAAAATTAGGTATTCTGATTTATATGTAACAAAAAAAATGACAACACACCTTAACTTTTTTGTCCCTGAATCAGTATTTTTTGTCCCAGCACACAAATGCCCATAGGAGCTAAAATTCTTTTTTTTTTTTTTTTTTTTTTTTTTGTTATTTATGAAATTAAAACTTAGCTTTCCATTGTGAACATTTTACCAACTGTTGATCAGCTATTGTCTTCCAGTATGTTATCACAGCCAGTGAAATAGTGAAATACTTTGTTTTGCTCAATGGTATAATTTGGAAACCTATGAGGCATTAGAGGGATATCTCACAGGTCTTACTTCTTACCTCTCATCCTAAAAATGGTCTCCAAGGAAGGGGGTTAGAGTTGATTCAAATAGCTGGCTTGGATTGATTTTTTTAAATTTGTATAAACAGAGTAAAAAGCTAGGGACTGAGTACACATCCTTGAGGTCCACCTGTGTCAAGTTTAGTAGACTGTAATATGTTAATGCCAACATTTTTTTTTTTTTTTTGTCTTTCTGACCCTAGATCTACAATTCCATTACGGAGTAAGGTTTTCACTCTGAGCAAAGCTTGTCAGCAGGCTATTTTCTCATGGTTGCAGGAACAATCTTTACATGCACAAAATTGAAGCTGAGACAGGAAACTGCATGAATGCAGCCAAAAAGGGTTTGGGGCTTTTTCTTATGAGAAAATGACAATATCACACGGTAAAACGCTCCAAAAAGTACATGTTTCATGATATGGAACCTTTAAAATTAGCCGTGCAACATTGAATAAAAAGTGATTGGTTGGTTTTCTCCTGATTTCTTCTTTTTTTCTTTTGTTCAACAAAGTGAAACGTTGCTGAAATTTTTAAATTGTCGCTGGTGGTGAAATGTAAATCCAATAAATCACATTGGAAAACTGACAGTGAAAGGGGGTTCTCCAAATATGTTTGCTGCCAGTTTGGCACTAGAGATTAAGCTAACTAACCTTACACCGCTTTGGCTATCAACAGCTGCTTTTAAGATTGAGATTGAAAGATACTTTATTAATGCCCTAGGGAATTTACAGACTTTGTATCAAAACAAAATGACTCATCAACCGTTGTGACTAAATATAAGTGTTTTCCATCTGCGTAAAGTACTTTAGTTTATAGCAGTGTAGTTGTTTGACTCACTTAAGGGAAACGTGGCTGAACATGGTGATGTTACCTGCAGGAACAACCTTAGAAAAATTTTTTATGGGTTTTAATCTCCAACACTCTGCTTCCCTTGAGTCATCAGTGTTTCTTTCAAAACACCTCTTACCCAGCGTAATCATCCTACAGGACTTGTGAGAAAGATCAACAGTAGTAATTCTCCTCCAAGGTGGCTTTTCAGCTTTCCATCAGCTATCAGTGTTTTCACAACATTTTATTCTTGTAGTTTTCCTCTTGCTCTGAAAAGAAGCAGACAGATGTAATAGCCATTAGCCTCGGGGAGAGACAGCACAGATGTGTCAACAAGGCTTGACTTTTACAGTCCAAGTGAAGTCTGAGCAAACACTGACTATGTAGAGCCATGTGTGGTTGAGCAGTGATCCAGGGACACAGTCGCACGGCGTTGCCCCGGGACTCCAAACAGACCGTGACTCCAGCTCTCATTACAAGAGTGGGTCAGACCACCCCAATACGGGAAATAAATAATGCAGTGAAAAACCTGAGTGCTGCCACCTCACTGACAACATCCACACAACCTTGTCCTTTGTGAAGAATCAATAATTGATGTGTTCCTACTGCAGACTGTACTTTTGTACTCTTTTGAGTTTATTTTATTGTTTTATTGCTAAATTCAAATGTCTGTGAGGACCAAATTGCTGAAATCTCATCTACCTGTTTTTGCCTAAAGATACATCTAAATATTAAAAGTTGTGTTGCTCTAATCTTTCACCCACTTCTTTCTCACAGCCTCAAAAATGCCTTCAGAAAATAAATTAATTTCTCTATCTTAATTTAATCTCAATTTTCTGTTGCAGCTGCAATAGAAAGTTCAAGATGAAAGCGTTGAAATTTTCATTATGATGAAATGGCTGCAGCAAGTTGGTGTTTTTTCCTTGCTGTACATGTCTGCTCTTTCAGGGCCCCCCACCCCCCTTCCCTGTATGTTTAGGTTGATCTTTTTGCATTTATTTCCCACTTTGTAACTAGAAGCAAGAGCCCTTGACTCGCTGCCCCCACAGCCAAGGCAGCCATTTAGGTTGTGATTAAAAATTAATGGTGGAGTGAGAGGCAGCGAAGGAGGAACTGGGGAAAGCAGAGAAAGAGACAATGCTTGAACATGAGGATAGGCTTTTGAGAGCCCTAGCTGCAGCTGTTCCCTGATAGAGGGGTGTAAGGTCCTCTCACAACTCCGCTGTGTTTAACTGCTCTGCTCACACCCCACCATGAATATTGCATTACGGTACTATAGGGTTCCTTGTGTTACCCCCACTGTGCACTGAGCAGAGCTGCAGCCAGAGCGCAGAAGCATCCAAGTCGAGCCTTCCCCCCACTGTGAGAGGGGCCTCCACATTCAGGCACACATACCACACAGACCAGACCAGCTTTCACCCCACATAATGGGTGGACTCATTCAGAAAGAGCCCCGCATCATTATATGTCACCAGCAATTATAATAAGTGCAACGAACAATACTGCTGGCATTTCAAACTATTGAGTTTTTCCTTGGCTTTAGATCTTTGACAGAGCTGTTTAAAAGACCCTTTCTGCACTTTATCAAATGATTTCCAGTGAAAGAGCTGAAATGGCAACCAAGCTTTTTTTTATTTTTATTTTTTCTACCGGCATGCATTTATTATCAGTGTTTTTTAATGTAAAATATTTAGGCTCTCTTTTGACTCGGTTATTTCTTAACAAGGTTAGTGAAAAGAATGAATGTCAGCTTGAGTCTTGCGGGGTCTCTTCTGAGCAGCAGTTAGTCTGTGGCCATTTCTCTAAAAGCCAAACGCAAATATCACGGGACCACACAAGCTTCTGACCTTCCTTTTAACAGGAGAAGAGAAGTGGCACTTAGCTTTTTCTTCCTCCTTGGCTCATTCTTTATATGCTTCATTACAACTTTTATGTGTCCATTACCCACTGATATGTGCTCTCATTTCAGTACTACTAACTTTATTCCTCTTTAGTTTTTATTTTAATAATTCAGCAGTGCAACTAAGTTTCCTCTGAGTGGGATACTTTTTGTTCAACACATGAAAAATAACATTGAAAATAAAATTGAATCAATCACTTTCTTTATTTTTTTTAATAGTCAGAGAAAACCTCTTTAGTTTTAGTGGATCGATATGGTCAGACTGACGTGTAGAGGTCTTTTTAGTCCAAGATATTGTAACCTGGGTATCACTTTATTGTTGATGTACATATATAATTATGTATAGATGTGCCTACCTATAACTGCAACAATTGAACAAATATGTAATTTTAGTTTTTAATTTCTGGCAGAACTATAACTAACTTAATCACTGTGCACTGTCCTAATGTTGAAATATATTTAATTAGACGTTTTTCCATTGAAATCATTAAATACGGCTAACATTGTAACAAAAGCCAGTGTCTCACTGGGCTGCAACTAATAGCAATAAATTGCCAACGACTTGGTCCCAAAAGGTTCACACTCCTCCCTGTTGGACATGTCCAGACAACCTCACCAGGAGGCATCCTAATCAGATGCCCGAGCCACCTCAACTGTCTCCACTTGATGTGGAGAAGCAGTGGATCTATTCCGAGCCGCTCCCAAATGACCGAGCTGCTCACCTTATCTTCAAGGGAGAGCCGCTTAAATGGATCCGCTGCTCGTGACCATATGTGAGGGTAGGAATGTAGATTGACCCGTAAATCGAGAGCTTTGCCTTCCGCCTCAGCTCTGTCTTCACCACGACGGATTGGTACAAAACCCTCATCACTGCAGATGTAGCACCAATCTGCCTATCGATCTTGCGCTCCACCTTTCCCTCACTTGTGAACAAGACCCTGAGATACTTAAACTCCTCCACTCGGGGCAGGACCTTATCCCTGACACGGAGAAGGCACTCTACTCTTTTCCGACTCAAGACCATGGTCTCGGATTTAGAGGAACTGATTCTCATCTCAGCTGCTTGACACTCTGCAGTAAACCGCTCCAGCGAAAGCTCGAGATCACTGTCTGATAAAGCCACCAGGACCACATCATCTGCAAAAAGCAGAGACTTAATCCTTAAGCCTGGTTCATGCTTCTCCGTCAGCTCCGCAAGGGAGACACGCACGGATTGACGGAAGCATTTTGCTCTCATACTTCATCTCCTGGAGAGTGTTGCAAAGCAATTGCCTGGCAGGCCAACAGAGGGCGTAGCGCTGTTCTGTGGTATCCTGTCATGTATTCGGTCCAAGATAATGTGTTTATATTATGTTTTTTGTATATAAGTGACTTTTTAACACAGACACATTTGTCTCTCATTCTCCTCCACCTCTTCATGCGCTCGCCACCTCTAAACCCACGTTTCCTGTCATTTCCGTCCACAAATAAAATGCTTGCTGCACATCTTTTCACTCATCCAGTCACGGGAGAATTCAACGTTCATGTTTTTAGAGTTTTTTCGCGAGGTATTCTTCAAGCTTCTCCGTGTCTGCTGCTTGTTATCCTCGGCTCTCTTTATGTTTTTGAGGGCGCAATGGCAGCGCTGTAGACAACAGCGGTGTCCTGACCAATCACAAGCTTACGTTGTCCATCTCGACTGACGGATGTTTAGAAAAGAGAGCTCGATTCCATCCACCCTTACGGAGCTCTCCGGCGGACGTTGCGTGTCTCCGCACTGACGCAGACGGAGAAGCATGAATCAGGCTTTAGGCCACCAAAACAGGCACCTTGGCTGTGCCTAAAAATCCTGTGTTTCTGATTCCTCCACCTCACTCAGCATGGCTCTATTAAATACCCACTCGGTTAACAATAAGTCCTTCCTGTTCAGTGATCTAATTCTCTCTAAAAACCTAGATTTTCTTTTTCTGACTGAAGTTTGGCAGCAAACATCTGATTATTCTGGTCTGATTGAATTCTGCCCGAGTGGTTATTCTTTTCATAGCCAGCCCCGAGGTTCTGGTCGTGGTGGAGGCCTAGCTGTTGTTTTTAGAGACCATCTTCCATGTAGCTCTACAACCTCTGGTCACTTTGCTTCCTTTGAACTGCAGCTGATTAAAGTCGGACGTAAGGACCCGTTTTAGTGTGCTGTGGTTTATCGTCCACCTGGTCCAAACAGTTCTTTCCTTCAGGAGTTTAGTGACTTTCTATCCTCCACTGTGAAGCTGTCCAGACTGGTGAATGTTGGTGACTTTAACATCCACATTGATGATCCCTCAGACCACTTTGCCATGAATTTCTCCAGCCTTATGAACTCCTTCAGCTTTACCCTGCATGTTTCTGGCCCCACACAAACCAGGGGACACACTCTAGACCTTGTTTTTACTTTGAGTCTAAACGCGGACAGTGTTTGTCCTCAGGACGTTTATATTTCTGATCACCATTGCATTTTCTTTAACTTGTAAGTTTCTGCGTCCCCACCTCCTGCTCACCGTATGGTTAGTTCTCATTTTCTTAATGAGAGCACAGCTAGCAATTTTTCTGCTGCTTTTAATCCACCCTGTTCTTCTGATAACGACTCAGATTTCTTAACTTCTCAGTTTAACAAGCACTGCCTCTCCATTCTGGACAACATCTGTCCTGTCAGAACCAGATTAGTTACTGCAGTGAACTCTACTCTCTGGTTAAATGGCAGCCTTTGCAGCCTAAAGCGCCAATGCAGAAAAATTGAGCGCTTGTGGAAGAAAACCCATCTCCATGTCCATCTGCTGCACCTAAAGGATCTTCTGACATCCTTTAACTCTGCAGTCAGAGACGCGAGGGAGCTGTTAAACACCATCAGCAACATTGTCTTTCCTGCCTCTCCTACAGCCTCCATCCACTCTGTTGCAGACTGTGAAAACGTTCTGTCTTTCTTTGTGGACAAAGTCAATAAGGGTAGATCTAGCATCTCTCCCTCAGCTTTATCTACCTCTCCCGACTCCAACCCGGCCCGTCATCCTAGATAGCTTTGCTCCAGTTTCTTTGCCTGAGTTAACCAAACTAGTTAACTCTATGAAGACCTCTGCATGCCCCCTCTACATCTTACCCTCATCTTTCTTTCACCTGAGACGCCTTGCAAAAATCAAGCATATGCTGTCGAGAGCCCACCTGGAGCGGGTACTGCATGCCTTTGTAATTTCTAGGCGTGACTACTGCAACTCTATGCAGGGTTGTGTCAGTCATCACTGCGTCGCCTACAGGTTGTGCAGAATAGTGCAGCCAGGTTCCTGACTGGGACCAGGAAACGGGACCACATCAGTCCGGTTCTGGCCTCCCTGCGCTGGCTTCCGGTTTGCTATTGCTCACAATTCAAAATCCTCGTCTTTGTTTATCATTTCTTCCAGGGTGGTGGTCCCCCCTATCTAGCCACACTCCTGAACAGACACTCCCCATCACGCGCTCTGCGCTCCTCTGACCAAGGCCTGCTCGCTATCCCTCGTTCTAGGTGTCTTACTCGCGGGGACCAGGCTTTCTCAGTCCTAGCACCGTCACTCTGGAACCAGTTGCCACCCTCAGTTAGGCTGTCCCCATCTCTGCCAGTCTTTAAAGGAGACATAACATGCTTTTAAGTTATTCCTTTTTACATCTAAATCCTTCAGTTGGGGGTCTAAAAACAGTGGAACTGCAGTTCTTTGGTCTGATTTCCTCATTATTGTTGCTCTACAGACCCTCATCCACCCCTGTTCTGAGGAGAGTCTTGAGAACGAGCCGTTTTTGGGTACTGCCTCTTTAAACTGGAGGAGGAGCTGTAAACTCCGCCCCCCTCCATAGTGCAGACCTGTACTCTCCTCCCCCAGCCGGACTTTGTAGTTCTACAGAGAAATCATTATTTAGCATAGCAGATTTAGCATAGCATATTAGCATTTTTAAAACATGTGGGGAGAGTAGTTCATCAAGCTGTTTCAAGGCTGCTAACTCTCTCATGCATTTGTCTGTAGTCACTCACACACACCCGTCACGGCCGACGGAGGGACAAGTGAGCAGGCACGTGCGCGCACACACACACGCACACATCCGTCACGGCCGACGAGACAAGCGAGCAGGCTCGCGCACGCGCACACACACAAGGAATGCTGCTTGCTTATTTATTTCTATAAAAAATGTTTTAAAAATGATACAGCTCATTAAAACACCATTAAAATATATTTTATTAAGATCTCTATCTATATATATACATACATATAATTATAAATAATTTTATATAGTCTTATTTAATATTGGGTGTCTTAATGGCTGAAAATGGATAAAAAGCAG